>NC_137101.1:52367347-52642347 GCF_949357685.1 Gobio gobio | reverse complement strand
GTTAGGTGAGACTATACAAAGATGCCAAAATATGCTTAGATAAATATGACCATGCTATAAGGAAAAGACAAAGAAAGTAGTAGATCATTTATCGTTTATTTCAAACTAAAAACATCATATTTCAATAACTAATTGGTAAACGGGTAAGAATATAAATAACAATAACTAAATAAGTGTTAGCTAAGAATAAACAGGTAAGAACAAACAAACAGGTAAGAAAAAAACAACAACAAGAATGCTCTGAATTACACGAACGAACACAAGATTAAAGGATAACTAAACCCCAGCTCAGAGCTTAACTCCACCCACTGGCAATATTTGAAAAATGCTGGAAAAGTGTTTTCTACGCCATCCTACGTCACGATGACCCACAACGTCCAATAGGAAAATTTAACTGCAGTAGCCACCGTTCAACCTTAAGAGGGCAGCACTCAGACGGTTTTACAACATATTTTATAGAATTAAAACACTTTATACCCAAATGTCAAAACATTTACTCGAATCAATGAACAGCATTAATAAAGCCCCAGTCTTGCAGATCATTAACTAAAAAAAGTTGGTTTAGTTATCCTTTACCCTTTTCTTTGTGTGTGTTCAGGTAAAAAAAAAACTTAGGAAAAGTAGCAAACTCTCGTACCGCTCAGATCAAGGGAAGTGTTTTTAAAAAATAAATCAAAATAATTTTGCCCACATTTGTCCCCAATACGGTATGAGGGTTAATGGCTAGTGGCTACTTTAGCTATTATTACATTAGCTAACTACCAACTAACCAGAAAACATGAACAAATTGACAAGCACTTACTGGGCAGAATGGCTCTTCAAATGACGGACGAAATTGGAGGTTGTCGTCTGGCTGTCCGTAATGTTAATGTTGCATGTCTTGCAACGCGCTGTTCGTCTTTTGCCTTCTTGGAAATAATTATTGAAGCCGAAAGCGATGACTTTCGGTACCCCTCCGGCTGACATGTTGGTGTGATGATAACCTGATATAAGTGGGCGTGGTGTGCGCCGCGTGACTGATGATAGTGTCGTGATCCAGTCACGACAACGCTATTCTCAGCCTGCGCTCCAGCTGGGTCAACTTTATTTTTTTTTAAATAATTTATATATTTTATATTCAAATATTGAAAACATGATGTGATTAACACTCTCAAGTCATTCAAGTCATCGTGTCTCAAGTCAAGTCAAGTCCCGAGTCTTTCACTTCCAAGTCCAAGTCAAGTCTCAAGTATTTTATGTTTTGTCAAGTCAAGTCACAAGTCATAAAAATAGCGACTCGAGTCGACTCGAGTCCAAGTCACCAAGTCACAAGTCCCCATGTCTGCAGTGTTGTAAAAAAAACATAAAATTCATTTGAAGTTTTCCTTTACATTTCCATGATCAGAAAGGAGCAGATGGAAGAATAATATTCTTATATTTATCTGCCCCCTTTATAAACATAAATAGTAGATGGCATTAGCATTGTTCCCTTCACCACCACCCAAAATGTATTAACATAAATAATAGATGACATTAGCATCACACAAAATGTATTAACATAAATAGTAGATAACAATAGCATTATTCCCTCCACCATCACCCACACTCCAACATATCTAAAATTTATTTAAACGTTTTACAATGATCACATACAAACAAAGTCAAAATTCAGTTTGATATATAATTCAAGTTGTTTCTTTTTTATAACTCCTTTTAAATTCCAAAATATTTTTGCAGCTTTTTAAATCTTTCCTTAAAGAATTCCATGCTTTTTACTCCAGCAACAGACAAACACATTTGTTTCAAATTTGTTCTTGCTATTTGATGTTTAAAGTCGTACGGCCGTCTGTGATTTTCATCTTCAGAAGTAAAAATAAATAACTTTTGTAAGTCATGTGGAAGAGCTTTGCTTCTAGCTTTAAACATCACTAATAGAGTTTGTAATTCTATAATGTCTTTAAGTTTTAATAATCCTGACCTAATAAAGAATTGATTTGTATGGTCTCTATATCCTGCTTTAAAAATAATGCGAATGGCTCTTTTCTGTAAAATAAATAAAGGCATAATGTTGCTATGATATGTATTTCCCCATATTTCTGCACAATAGTTTAAATAAGGCAAAATCATTGAACAATATAACATTTTCATTTTATTATATGATAAACTGTATTTAACCTTATTCAAGATAAATAAGCTTTTTCCCATCTTATTTTTTACATGCAATATATGACTTTTCCACGTCAATTTCTCATCTAAGGTGACTCCTAGAAATCTGATTTCAGACACCTTCTCAATATTTACATTGTTTATAGATAAGCTGACTTCCTCCTTTCTTTTATTGCTGAATAGCATAAACTTTGTCTTATTCAAATTTAAAGATAATTTATTTATATCAAACCACAATTTTAATTTAATCATTTCATCTTCAATATTATTAGCTAAGGTTTTCAAGTCATTTCCTGAACTGTACAAATTTGTATCGTCTGCAAATAATACATAGTGTAACATGTTTGAAACCTCACAAATCTCATTTATATATAAAATAAAAAGTTTGGGTCCTACAATTGAGCCTTGTGGTAGTCCACATTCTATATTCATACATTCTGACCTATAACCGTCAAACTCAACATATTGTTGTCGTTGTTGTAAATAGCTGGTTAACCAGTCCAGTGCAACTCCTCTAATTCCATAAGTATATAATTTAGAAATGAGAATTTGATGATCTATAGTGTCAAATGCCTTCTTTAAATCAATGAACACTCCTATTGTGTATTTATTTCTATCTATTGCGGTTGTAATATCTTCAATAATTTTCATGATAGCCAAGCTTGTAGACCTATTTGACCTAAATCCGTACTGATTTTCATTTAATAATTCATGTTTTTCAATAAAGTTGTCTAATTTATTAACATAGAGTTTTTCAAACACTTTGCAAAATTGAGATAGGAGAGATACTGGTCTATAGTTATTAAAAATATGTTAATCTCCAGTTTTAAAAAAAGGTATTACCTTAGCTGTTTTCATACTATCTGGGAAAACTCCTTCTGTAAAAGAATAATTAATTATATAAAATAATGGTTTAATAATGCAATCAATTGTGTTTTTTATTATTTTCATGTCAATACCATCACTATCCGTTGAGGTCTTGTTTTTTAGCTTATAAACCACAGATAATATTTCATTTTCAGTCACCTCACCTAGATACATTGACTGCATAATCATATTTTCCCTTTTCCAGACTCCCCCTAGCTGATCACTAGGTATTGGTATTTCATTTGCTAAGCTAGGTCCTACATTTACAAAGAATTGATTTAGTTCATGAACCATTTCATATTTATTTTCAATCACCCTATTGTCCTTTTCAAAATATTTAGGTAATTCCATTCGTCCAGTCTTATTTCCAATTACATTGTTCAGAATATTCCATGTAGCCTTTATGTTATTTTTATTTTCATGCAACATTCTATTATAATAGTCCTTTTTTGCTTGTCTCAATATATTAGTCAACTTATTTTTGTATTTCTTATAGCATTTTTCGGCATTCTCTGTTCTTGATTTAATAAACTCCTTATAAAGTCTGTTTTTCTTTTTAGAGGCATTTTTAATCCGTTTGTTATCCGAGGTTTACTATTCTGCCTTTCTTTGGATCTGCATAGAATCTCAGGACAGTGCTTATTATACAGAGTAAGATAACATTTAAGAAAAGAATTATAAGCATTGTTTACATCGTCTATGTACACCTCTTTCCACTCTTGTTTGAGTAAATCATTCCTAAACTTATTAATATGATCAGCACTCCTTTTTCTTTTGTATATTTGATGGTATACTGTTTTTTTAGACAATTTATAGTCAAATATTGCAAATATAGGCAGATGGTCACTTATATCATTTATTACCAACCCACTAGTAATGTGATTCTCCAAAACATTTGTAAAAATATTGTCTATTAAAGTTGCACTAGTTGTGGTTATTCTGCTAGGCTTCGTTATTAATGGATACAGCCCATTTTTATATAATATCTCTAAAAAATCTGAGTTTTGTATATGTGAATCTACCTTTAGAAGATCAATATTATAATCTCCACAAATTACGAGATTTTGTTTGTTATTTAGACCATGAATCATTTCTTCTAATTTATCCATGAAGGTTTCCACTTTTGATCCGGGTTTTCTATATACACATGCAACAACAATAGTCCTATTTTGTTCTAATTCTATTTCTACAGCTACACTTTCCATTAAATCATTAATGGCTGTTGTCATGCATTTAACTGGTCTACATTTCAATTCATTATAGATATAGAGGGCCACTCCCCCTCCAGTCCTATTGACTCTGTTGGTGACATATAAATCATAGACCTTTAATTTCAGATCAACCTCCTTGCCTTTCTTTATCCATGTTTCAGATAAAGCAATTAACTTAAATCTTCCTTTAAATGTCTCCAAAAAATGTTTGATTTCAGAAAAATGTTTTGATATCGCATCATGTTTATATTAAAGTCCTCATGAAATCAAAATTGACCATATTTACTTTGTTAGCGCAAATTGCTAGTTTTGTGGTGAACAATCCATCCGTGCAAGTCAATCCGCATCAAAAAATTATTTGGCTTCGTAATCTTTAATCAAAATCTGAAAATGCTCCTCCCCTCTACATTGGTAGGCCATTTTCGATGACGTCTGTTTGACGGCTTGGGCTTCGACATGCCATCATTAAACACACCCATCCAGCTGACAGTCTGCTGCCCGCGAGCTACTCCATTTCTGAATGAAACGCCTACGTTTCTATATCCAATCAGGTCACACGGGGGGGAGGGGGGGACAAACCACACCCTCTGTTCTGATCATCTAGTATTCCGTTTCTCTCGGAAATACGTCAAATCACTGAAATAAAGTCGGTTGCAACTTCCGGTTCACTGGGACTTTAATGATAGATTATATTTAAATAATTACATTTTCATGAAAACATTAGCGGTTTGTTAAAGTTGTCATGACACACGTTAGTGTTTGTTGTTCTCGCTCATTTGCACTGTTTGAGCAGCACGAGTCGTGAATCGAATCAATGAATCATTTAGCAAAGTATTTGATTGACTCGGAGTGTTGAAAAGTTCAGTTTCTCCATCACTATTCACCAGAGACTGAACTCGTGTTTATGATGAACTGATTCACAATAGAGGAAGAGAAATGAGACGTAGCTTTTCTGTTACTGGTGAGGATGCGATTTATCACACAAAATATCCTTCATTAAAGTTAGTTAAAGCATTACAATGTTATATTCAATAATAAGTACATTGTAATAATTTCATATCGCCTTGTAAAAATAAATAAAATACTGAACGGTATCTATTGACTTAGATTAAACTCTTAAAACAAACCTTTCTTCAGCAGAATCACAACAGATGCAGGAGCTCGGCGCAGCCTTATGACGTCACACCACCACACCAAAATAAAAGTCCCGCTCACACTCAGCTGTCTACAATCAGTGTGGAGAGCAATGTCTGCCTATTTTTTGTCAGGTAATCCCTGTATTAAAAATGTAAGTTGTGACAAATGTGATTAAAAACATGCTAAAAAGAGTGTGAGTTCACAAAGCAGAGTTCATACATGTGTCCGAATATGTAAAAATGTGAGTCTGAAAATAGTTATAATATGTGTTAGCTATAAAATAAAATGTAAAAACAAAATATACATCTTTCAAGAATCAGTATTAGTAAAAGAAGCAGTAAACATTTCAAGTATAAATGTAATTCATTTAATACCAAAAAATATCACTAAAAGGTTTAAAGTCCAATTAAAAATATATTTCACAGAATTGTAATGAAATCGAAAGGCAAGTCTTCAATGATACATATATATATATATATATATATATATATATATATATATATATATATATATATATATATATATATATATATAATTATGAATAAATTATAAATAATTATTGTATTGCATTGTATTAATGTGTTTTCCTGAAAGTAGATTTAAAGATTAATTTATAAAGTAGCAAACACAATACAAATGATTGTTGACTGTTGAAGAAAACACTGAGCAGATTATTAATAACATAATTATTGAAGCTTACTGTAATGAAAATATAAACACAACACACACTGAAATCGTGCTGAGCGGGGGCGCCGGCGATTTGACAGCAAAGCGCGCGTCCTTAACGAGCGCTTTGGGGTCAAGGAAAACGCACATTTCCGACGTTAAGAACGCATGCTTATATGGTAAATCATGCGTCGAGGACACGCGCTATGAGTCGGACAAAGCGCATGTTAACGTGTAGGCTAAACAGGTAAACCAAACAGGCAGTGCAAACTTGTGTTTGAAGTATCCAAACAGACGAAAAGAACGTGCCCTTTCCTTAGTGTTCTCAAAATTACATGCTCACTTTTTAGGGCACACCTCTTATAAAGTAAAGTTACATATTGTTGACCACCTTTTTGAGTAATTACACTATTTACTGCGATACACTATGGCTGTTAAAAGAATTAAATGAAATCAACAAAATCCATCTTACCATTTATCAAAATCCACTTACACTGTAATTACAATTGCCTAAATAATGTAATGAGAATTTTAGATTTATGTCCTAAATATAATACTTTAATTATAGAAATATTAAATGTTGGGAAAAGGTAATTATTCCAGGCTTATGAAACTATAAAACTGCCAGTAGCCTATAGTTGGCGGCGTGAATTATTTGAGAATGAAACCTATACTTTGTTTGAATCTATTTTTGTTGGAAAAATAGAGCAAAACTGTAAAAAAATGACCACTTGTTTATTGAACTGTTGTATAAAATTAATATCGCATTTTGCAATCGTACTGATATAGGCTATTCTGGAAAATAGCACTCTTGCTCGTATGATATTGCTTAACTCATAATTTCTTCTTTAATTACTTTCAAATTAATGTTTAATTTTTTGTTCATTATTAGCCTATTTTTAATGAAAATACAACAACAATAAAATAGTACAATAAAAAAAAAACTTTTGTTAAAAAAACGAATAAGACGGATGACATAAAATTGCTATACCCGAATTATAACAAATAAATAAAAGATATTTGGAAAAAAATTTGGTTAGGATTTTTCTTTTGGCTGGTGTCGAACAACAATGAAAAATCATTGTCTGGCTTCTCCAACCATTCATCCCAGCGACTGCGCAAAATAGTGAACAAACTTGGTAGAGAAAGCGGGTTGGGTAATACCAAGTAGTCAGTGCGGCGGGCGGTGGTATATTACAGATTATTTAAAATATGATACTATCTTTCTTGCTGGCAAATTAAATTAATAAAGAAAACTAACAAAAGTATTAATTTGGAATATTTCATATTTATTTTAATCTGAATGATGTGATGATATTGGGGGGGTTATATTAGCTGGATCTGATTTTTGAGGGGGTCATGACCCCCGTAACCCCTGTGCAAATTCATCAGATAAAGAAAAAATGGTCAAACGACATCCTGACATTATCTACAAATAACCATTTTTCTGTCCAACTGTTGCTTTTTTTAATCAGTGAACGGGAACACTTTGACCGGAGGATTGAGAAAGAATTCAAGTGGAGTGGCATGCCATAGGGGAATCATCCTAGCTCCTGTTTTCATGTAAATAAATAATATTGTTCACAAAAAAAGTTGTCTCTTTCTTTGATTATGGATAAATGGCCCATGGAATTTTAGAAAAAGGATGAAATGTGTTTGTCTTCATAAAATGCTATGTAGGACAGGTGTTCTGTAGCCTGTATGACAACCAATAATGAATACTACAGCAGATATTTCATCAATGGTCCATATGACTACACTGAAGGGCTGAATCCGAATTTTATATGAATTCACAACAACATACATCACCCATTCTCCTGTAAATAAAAACCTACGGTGAATAGGTATAACTATTCTACAGATCTGATCCAACTATGTTTATAATTTTTCAATTAAAAAAATTGTCTCCTGTAGGCTATGTATGTGATGAAGAGGTTGAAGCGTTCGGATCCATTTGCAGTAATTTATTAACACAGGTAAGCCAACAGAGATAGGCAGTCATAAAGATAAAACAGAACACATGAAGGGCAATCCAGGGAACGAAGGTCAAACAGGCATAGGTCAGAGGCAGACGGCTTAGGTGCAAAAACGAGATCAGAGTCCAAGTCAAAGATACAAGAGCAAACACGAGAAATAAGCTAGAGGCAGAGTAAGGGTAAATCAAGACTTCACAAATGAACAATGAGCAGAGCAGTCCAGATAAAGGTGAGCTGAGGGTCCACAGGTGATAATAATGCAATGATAATGAGCAGAGGAGGAAGGATGGGAAATGCAGTCCTAATACGCAGGAGAGAGGGATCTGGTGAAACCAGGAGGAGGCGTTGCCGAGCGTTCCGTGACAATGTATGAACAGTGAAGGCCAACAGTAAATATCTAGCCTACAGATATTTTAACCTGTAGTGCAGATCATTACACTGTCTATCTGATGTATTACTGTAACATTTATATTTAAATTCACAAAAAACAAACAAAAAAAACACTCAATTATGGGGTCTATGAGGACGGTTATTGTTTAAGTTTCTGTCATTACATTGTTTTGAGCATAATAAACAAATTAATAAAAAAAGAAAAATATATTTTTTTGTAAAAAGATAAATCTTTCCAAAAGGATTTTATTCATGTGTTATGTCCACTTTAGTGGACACCAGGACTTTTACAAACATTTAAAAAAAGATAAAAAAGACATGAAATGACAATGGGATTGTTTTTCATTCACTAATCAATTTTTAGGTTTCATAATTTCTTTAATTGATATACCATTTTACTTTATGCAATATGTGGGTAAAATGGTCATAGATGTATAGTCCCATTAAATACAATGTATCTACATTGTATCTAATTTCTATATGAATGTGTTCTTGGGACAACATGTAATGAAAAAAAGAAGTTTAATAACGGGTAATTATTGGCAACATATTCATAATAATATCTAATATTTCATAGGACTATTGCTATATCATTTCTTATATTTGTGTCTCCCAAAATGCCTGATAAACACGATTTAATGCCATCTGAGAAGAAAAAGAAAACTCTCATGTTGAACCACTACACTGCAGAGACATCAGAGCCAGCGGCAAACGTCAGAAGGACTAGCCGAGATAAGGCTGCTCTCCGTGGCCTGAATGAGCGCTGAACACCCGGTGATCGCTTGGATCTCACAACTACGAAAACCCTGCTCATAACAAGCGCTACTTTTTATAAATAAGCCACAGACTTGAGCTTTAAACAACTACATTCTAGCCTGAAAATTCTTAAAACAACATTTCGTGACACAATAACTGTATTTTTTTTAATTACGCGGGTTTCTCCTGATATTGACGCTTGCTCAAGTCGTACAGTCATTAAACTGTCTATCTGATATATTAATGCAACGACTATATTTAAATAACCCCTACTGGTCACACCAGGAACAACAGGGGCGTAAAACTGCCTGGGCCGTATATCTGCCTGCTCCAGGTCTGCAGCCTCCCCATATAGAGTTGAAGAGACATTTGAATTCCGATAATACTGAGCTCATATTTTCTTCTTGCGTTGTATTTTTGTAACACGATTCATCTCTGCCAGTGTAAACTCATTAAACATATTTACACTTAAAGCACAACTACAGTAGGGCTTGTACACTGCATATATTTAAAAATGGGCTTTTAATGCATTAGTCATATTTGAACACTTATTTATTCATGCTTAATTATAAAACTTAAGCATGAATAAATAACCTTAAACATTAATCAAATTTAACTTTAAATATACTACAAATTAAGGATATTTAATATGTATTTTTAAAAATATACTTTCGGTGCATTGTTAGAATGACAAATTTGAGCACAGTTTAAAATATACTAAAAATATATTGTAAAGTAATGTTCAAATAAGTACACTTTTAAAAAGTACACAGAACTTTTTTTTGTATTTTGTTTATTTTTCAATATTTGTACATGTATTTTTAACATATCTGGAAAAAAAGTGCTACTTTAATTGTAAATTAAGCCAAATAAACAATGACTGTTTAACATTACTCTGCTGATTTGTTGTATATGTAAACCAATTAAATGACAATGTTACAATTTAAGGTTCATTTGTCGTTTTGTTCACTGAGTGTACCCCAACTTAAGCTGACTGATTAAAAAGGAGATGACCATATCCACGACTTGTGGTCCGAATGTATGGGTCAGCCGACTAAAAAGTTTTTTCCCTTAGAAAGCACTGGAGAGTGCAGAGTGCATTCCTGTAAATATGAATGGACAGATTTGTAAGCAAGAAGCAAGTAAAAAAAAAGCATCTGCCTCAGCACTGGGAACACTTCCAATCATGCCTAGGTTTACATGTTGTCCAAGCATGGCTCCCAGCTCCTGAGCCAAATCTGTGGCCTCCCCTTCACTGAGAGCAGAGAAGATGCTTGGTTTTGTCTTGGCTTTTATCGCTCGTTGGTGTCTGAGCTCCTCAGTGAGATCCTCTTTACGAACCTTTGGGTAAATCCAATAAATTATTGTTTATAATGTTTTGTTCTAAATTATAAGTATTGCAAATAGCTACAAGGTTTAGATAAAGCATTTTACAAACCCTAAAGGGGGGCGTACACTGCGAATTCGGACACTCGGGAGGTCGTGAGATATTGCACATGCTACGAGTCCGGTAACTTGATAATCGCAGCAAAGCAACTGGTACACGGCACGACTGTATTGCACGGCAAGCTTTCACGCTAAACACAGAGCTTTCAATGTCATAATACTGTATATTTTATCAGGACATAATATGAATTTATAATACTCATTTTGCTTTTCATACTTTTCTTTCTTTTATATTTAATATATTGCTTAATGTTTCATATTGTACAGCTGCTTTGTAAAAAATGTAAATTGTAAAAAGTGCTATATAAATAACATTGAGTTTTTATTATTGACAATTCCTAGCAAATATGCAATGTTAAAACATTCAGTTGTACACATCAACTAAGAGTTGGAACAGCACTGGAAAAGCATCTACATTAAAAGACACACTGTATAAGTTTCTCCACAGTCTTCAACATGGAGTGGCAACAACTGCAATGGTATTTTTTTTTTTGCCACACTTCATGCAGTTTGCCTGTGGCATCTTTGAGAATTCAACTGAATCATATAGCAGTGGTTCAGTAGACAGTTCCTCCTGCAAAGGAACTACATAAAGGACATTCTTTCCACTATTAGAAGCTGATTTTATGAGTAGAAAATCCTTGAGAGTCTGTGGGAATAACTGACAGCTTACACTGCTCCCCACCACCACCTTTTTTAAAATCAAAGAAAGGACGTTAACTTTCATGTATATAATTTCTAAGCTCTACAATACCAAATTATATTTGTGGTAACAAAATCACATTAAGGCATACAACACCAGTTAAAAATCAATAATGTAACAAATATCTGTCAATTTATAAAACATACAACCTTCTTCTGGACTTTTAAGTGGCTCACGCTGAAAATAACAGCAACATTTTATAACATTTAGCTTCAAACAAAACTCAAATAAATCTCAGTTCATACCAAGAGAAAGAGAAAAAAATAGCTGTACACTTCATATTGTATTTTCAAGACAGGCAGGTTCTAACTAACTACTCTTCTACTTGAAATTGTCCACCCCCAAAAATTAGCTACACAATGTAATATAACTAGTTTATTATCTTACCACGTCTAGAAGAAGAACTTCCAGGAGATGCACCCATGAGTGACTGAAAATGTGAAATGGAGTGCCTTCTATCAGTTCCTTGTGATCTGTGCCTGGAAGATCTGGAGCGCTCCCTTATTGGGGTGGAATGCTACGGTGACGCATCGCTGCCACATACATATTATTTTTTTCACTCAATTATCTCGTAATAACGAGATCTTTTATCGTTAAAACAACATATTTTTCTCGTTAAAACATGTATTTTGTCCTAATAAGGTGTTGTATAGTGATGTGTGTATATGTCTGTATCCACATTAGAGAATTTATTTAGCCCATGCCTTTGTTACACTTGTTTGAAAAGCAGAAGCAAGCTCAGCATATAGGCTCTTCCGCTGCCTGTATCAGTGGCAGTGCCCATAGCACGAAATTGTTGTAATTTATTGATGTAGCCTACAGTTCTTAACAGCCATGGGTAGCAGGTGCCATGGATCACTAATGATTAGCGTGTAACTTTAACCTAGTAATGATGGACCCCAGTGCAGCCACACATATCATAACTATCTATAATAGGCCTACTGTAATTAAGACATATATTCAAAAAATGTATTAAAAACAGAAAGACGCTATTTCAGCCTTAGGCTACACAAAGACAGCGGAAATGGCCAGTGGGTTCGTTACGCACGTCAATCCATTCCCGGCATTCTTGGTTTGCTTCTTATTTATTAAATATATAGGAAATTAGATGAAACCTTGATCAAAATTACAATACAATTTATAGAAAAATAAATTCCCTTTAAAGAAAGACATTCTCCAAAACAAAACTCTATAAAAATCATGTCTGACCCCACTCCATGTCTCCAGACATATTGCGCGTCTTATAGCCTATCTTACTCAAGCTGCTCACTTTTCATCACCAACATATGAAATTAAAACAATAATATAATAGGCTAATATTTAAACATACAGTCACCTAAAGGATTATTAGGAACACCATACTAATACTGTGTTTGACCCCCTTTCGCCTTCAGAACTGCCTTAATTCTACGTGGCATTGATTCAAGCATTCAAAGCATTCTTTAGAAATGTTGGCCCATATTGATAGGATAGCATCTTGCAGTTGATGGAGATTTGTGGGATGCACATCCAGGGCACGAAGCTCCATTTTAGTACAGTGAACTCATTGTCATGTTCAAAAAAACAATTTGAAATGATTCGAGCTTTGTTACATGGAGCATTGTCCTGCTGGAAGTAGCCATCAGAGGATGGGTACATGGTGGTCATAAAGGGATGGACATGGTCAGAAACAATGCTCAGGTAGGCTGTGGCATTTAAACGATGCCCAATTGGCACTAAGGGGCCTAAAGTGTGCCAAGAAAACATCCCCCACACCATTACACCACCACCACCAGCCTGCACAGTGGTAACAAGGCATGATGGATCCATGTTCTCATTCTGTTTACGCCAAATTCTGACTCTACCATCTGAATGTCTCAACAGAAATCCAGACTCATCAGACCAGGCAACATTTTTCCAGTCTTCAACTGTCCAATTTTGGTGAGCTTGTGCAAATTGTAACCTCTTTTTCCTATTTGTAGTGGAGATGAGTGGTACCCGGTGGGGTCTTCTGCTGTTGTAACCCATCCGCCTCAAAGTTGTGCGTGTTGTGGCTTCACAAATGCTTTGCTGCATACCTCGGTCGTAACGAGTGGTTATTTCAGTCAAAGTTGCTCTTCTATCAGCTTGAATCAGTCGGCCCATTCTCCTCTGACCTCTAGCATCAACAAGGCATTTTCGCCCACAGGACTGCCGCATACTGGATGTTTTTCCCTTTTCACACCATTCTTTGTAAACCCTAGAAATGGTTGTGCGTGAAAATCCCAGTAACTGAGCAGATTGTGAAATACTCAGACCGGCCCGTCTGGCACCAACAACCATGCCACACTCAAAATTGCTTAAATCACCTTTCTTTCCCATTCTGACATTCAGTTTGGAGTTCAGGAGATTGTCTTGATCAGGACCACACCCCTAAATGCATTGAAGCAACTGCCATGTAATTGGTTGATTAGATAATTGCATTAATGAGAAATTGGACAGGTGTTCCTAATAATCCTTTAGGTGAATGTATATATATATATATATATATATATATATATATATATATATATATATATATATATATATATATATACAGAGATGGGCATAAATACATGAAAATACAAAAAATACTGTGTGGAAAAATGTATTTAAATACAAATAGAGTATTTTGTATTTTGAAAATACATAAAATACATGTTAAATTGGCAATTCAGTGCAGATATCCCTATAGACCCTTTTCACAGACTGTAATGACGCGTTTTAACGGTCATCAATATCGTAAATCCTGCAACGTTTTTTGTATTTTCATGTTTTTTTTATATATGTACATTTATAACACTAATACGTTGTATTTTATTACTTTTACATTAAAATTACAATAAAAAAAGTTACCGCTGCTGTAAGGGTGTTTAGTAATAGCGTTATCAATCTCACTCTATTTTTTCCCTCTTTTTGAAAGTTGTGAAATCACTACTGTGGCGTTTTTCTTTTGCTATGTGAGCAAATGGGCACACAAAATAAATATTTAAAGGTCCCATGGCATGACATGGCATTTTTTTAACATTAATATGAGCTCCCCTAGCCTGTATATGGTCCCCAAGTGGCTAGAAATTTTGATGGGTGTAAACTGAGTTCTGGCTGTCTTTCTCTGCCTTTGAGAAAATGAGTTCAGACGAGCTGATCTGGAATTTTCCTGTTATGATGTCATACCAGGAAAGGTTACCTCCCCTTACTCTGTTTTGCCCGCCCAGAGCATTCGGAGAAAATGGATTCAGTTTATGTCAGCACAGGCTTTACAAACAGACTTTAAGATATGGATTCGACAGCACCGTGACAAACAGTGAGTAACAGTGTTCATTAATGCCTGATCTGTGATCAGTGATTTCTGATGTGTAGCTAATCATTCAAGTTCACACAGACTTTCTTTCTAGATCGTTTAATGATCGCCGTCTTGATGCCCTAAGCGTAATACATCAGTGAATCAAGCCAGTGACTTAAACGATCGTTTCTGTTAGTAGCATGAAACAAATCAGTTATTTAAGTGATTAAACTACAGAGAGCGATCAAAGAACAAACAACTCAGCTCTTACATCTCATTACATCTTTATAATGTCCAGAGCTGTCAATCACACGTCGCGAGTGTATCTGCACACTTGCCCAAACTGCCGTTATAATGAATGACGCTGTTATGCTGCACAAAGCTCTTACTGTATTCATGTCCATGTCGTGTTTGCTGTTAGTTGTGGTGAAAGCATTTTGTAAGAGAAAACACATTGTATGATTGAGGAGATCACTGCATTCACGCGATCAACAGACTGTCTGTCTACTCAATGCTCATCACTGCAGCTTTTCATGTGATAGGAATAGATCATAAAATAATGCTATTATAATCCACATTTTGACGATTCATTCATCTCGACGGCTGTAATGGTACATTACATGTGTTACAAAGGTGGAAGACAGAGAGTCGACGTAACTGGGACTGTTTATTCAGAACTCTCAGCTACAAATAAGCTCGTGCTAACAGCACAGCGCTCTCAACAACTCAGTACAATAAATGTAGCGGACCCCGTCCGAATGATGGCTAAACTTTACTGATGTTTCAGGAGATTATTGAAACCGTTTATCTCCAAAAATCACCGTAAGAGCTGAACAAAAAACAGTGCGCTTACACAAACTCTCTCTACATAGCATTATTAAATAACAATACAGCGAAATACACAAACATACTCATTACAAATGACAGTAAACAAGCACATACACACCTATTGTCTTTTCGGGGGGTGCTATACAAACTGTAAACTTTAAATCTGCTTTAACCCACTGAATAATGAACTGCGAGCTCTCACGAGTGCTCCCTCTTTTTTCATATCGCTCCTTAGACAACACCAGTCAAAATAAAAGTCCCTACTTATTTACACAGATAATACAGACCTAAAACCTATTTAAACGCACAGAAATGTCAAAAATGTACACAAAAACAAATTATAAGATACATTACAATGAAGTCTGTTACAATAAAACTTCCTCCAGCTCTCCGTGGTTCATGCAGTGCCGCTAAACCACGCCCCCTCCACATCATAATCTAACACTCATTTCAAATGCAAAGATGTCAGCCAATCACAACAGTGGGCGTTTTCACTGAAGTCTCACAGCACACACACCCCTTGAAACAGAGCATTCAAGCCAGAGGGATAATAACCAAGGGGGTAATCCTACACCCGGAAAGCGTACCTTACATAGGGGCAGCCATTGCTAACCAAGCCATCACCTGCTGTTAGCATCCCATTGACTCCCATTCATTTTGGCCTCACTTTGACAGCGAATAACTTTACATATGAGGTGTTTTTTTTTTCACTGACAAAACGGCCTATGAAACAAGTAGATCAGCGGCCCATTGGTTATTTTCTTGATTGACACTGGCCCAATCACATCTTAAACACCTCCCCCTTTGGTGCAACAGATTGTGTACCTGTCAAAATAATCTGAGAGATGGAGAAGAAACACAAGGAATGTGTAGAGAAATAGCGTGAAAAATAGATACAGGCCCTTCAAGCAGACGCTGTAAAATGTGTCAAAATATGTTTTCTGCAGCAGCAGGACCTTCATCAGATCCAGTGGAGGAGGATAGTGAGGAGGATCAGGAGAGACATGAGAGTGTAGAGTCCGCGGTAAGCTGAACTACTTTCAAAACACTTTCAAAACGCATTACCCAGTTATGCATTATTTCTACATCTGCATAGTTGACGATTACTAGAAGTTTAATGAGATGCGTTTTTATCCATGTTTTCCGCCAAAATAAAAGCTTGATGCAGTTTCCGTCAAAATAAAAGATCATGTGCTTATCTCTTTCAAGTTTAGAAATTAGTACAAAACTAATTATGAAAAGTTTTCTTTACTTTTCAGTGCATTTGTTTTACAATATATGGCTAATAGACTATTGTCATCAGATTAATTATGGGTTCAAGTACGAAGTGCTGAAACCCTATTGTAATTGTACTGATTTGTATTATTAGGGGTTCAAGCACAAAGTGCTGAAACCCTATTGTAATTGTAAGGATTTGTAAAACGCATCGCATAGGACAAACCGTAAGGCCTAGGGACTTGAAACCTGGCCAGATGGTAGGCCTCAATTTGGGGACAACCTATCAGAGTATGACCCCGATTGGCCCATAGGTGGCGCTACAGCAACCAAAAGTTCAAAATCGCTCAACTCTTAGACCGCTTGTCTTAGGATCAAGTGTCTTATATCGTTGGAATCTGTGGCTCAAGGCGGACAAAATGGCTATCTCAGATTTGGATGTAGGCAGGGAAAATGTTCTGCTATGTCGAATTTTGTCCAAAACCTACTTTTGCAAACTAGTCCCTGGTTTTTCGCCCGATTGGAACCAAACCAGTCTAGGACAATTCTCTGGACTCTCTAGATCAATAATTATTGAAAAAAAGTTAAACTTTTACATTTGGATGGCTATAACAGTGTCATTTAGAAGAGGTGTCTTAGCAAAATACACTCAATAGCCTATAAATCCTAAAGGAAAACTCAAAACTTCACGAAAATTGTTATGTATATGTGACATGACATGCTGAAAAAGCATGCAAGGTTTCATGGAGATCGGACCATAGGTGGCGCTATAACTGTTAAAAAGCTTTGAAAACCATGTATTCCCATGGTGACTTGCCTATATTGGCTGTAAATGGCATTTTACATCTCTGTAATCACGTGGTGTTAAAAACATCCACATAATATTCATATATGATAGATCTCCTCATACTGAACAACTTTGCCTCAAGAACCAATACTGTCAATCAAATCGTTCATTAAATATTCACGATTATGTAAAAAACCTACTTTTGTAAACTAGTAATAGATTTTTCGACCTGATCAGAACCAAACCAGTGCAGTACAATTCTCTGGACTATTTAGAGCAATAATTATAATTAAAAAAAAGTTACATTTTTGCATCTGAATGGTTATAACAGGGTATTTTCAAGATGTGGCCTTGACCAAGTGTCCCCAAATGCCTATATCTATTCAATGAATGTTCAGATCAAAACAAGTCAGAACATGTGTCCTATGACTCTAGACAAGCATGACAAATTTCAGACAGATCGGACAATATTTGCCTCTATAACTGTTAAAAAGTTGAAAATTACAGAGTTCATATGAAAATAATGGTATAAAAAGCCAATAAGTGGTCGTTTGCTGCCCCCCGCTGTTCATTTTATTGTACTACACATAATAATTGATCTCTAAGTCATATTTAGACTTTAAAAAATCACTATTTTAACAGTTACATCACATTTAGTCAAAATGAATCTATTAAGTATTACTATTGACAATTGTGTCACATTGAGAAATGTGAATCTTGAAGGAGACATGCAGGAATTTTGTTTTGTTTACTGCAACATCATATAGTTCAAATGTCTGTATCTACAACATAATGTGTGTGTGTGTAGTCCAATGTTTCCGAATACACTTTTAATAATCTGATTAATAGTTACAAAGATATATGTGAAATGATTATAGACCATAGCATTAACCCTCTATGGCATAGTGTTGCCCTCAGGCAACAAACCACCTTTTTGGACCTCACACCGCCCCTTTAACTTTTTTTTATATTTTTTTTAAATACATATCACCTGACATGTCTGTTCAATGAAATGAGGGGCTGAAGTGGGTGTGACTTTTTGTTTGGGGGTGGAGCAGTCCTTTCATGAAGCAAAGCCACATGGGACACAGTGCCATCAATTGCTTGGATAAATATCACTTTTTAACATGTTTAAATTGAAATACATTTATTAAAAAAAATATATGCATGTGCATCAGCATGTAACAAAGTATGTTTGATTGTTTAAATATTTATTTTGTTTTTTATATACTAAAACTGTGTTACCATAACTGTGTGGAAGTGTGAAAGAGTTAAAGAGGCTACAGCCACCAGGGAACACTGTTTCCATGAAAGGGTGTACATGTACTGCAACAATGCTTAGGTAGGTGGTGCATATCAAATTTATATCCACATGGATGGAGAACCCAAGGTTTCCCAGCAAAACATTGCCCAAAGCATCACTGCCTCCGCCGCCACACCTTCTTCCCATAGTGCATCCTGGTGCCATGTGTTCCCCAGGTTAGCCACACACATGCACCCGGCCATCCACGTGATGTAAAAGAACATGTGATTCATCAGACCAGGCCACCTTCTTCCATTGCTCAGTGGTCCAGTTCTGATGCTCACGTGCCACTGTTGGTGCTTTGGGCGGGGTCAGGGGTCAGCATGGGCACCCTGACGGGTCTCAATGAGCCTCGGCCGCCCATGACCCTGTGGCCGGTTCTCCACTGTTCCTTCCTTGGAGCACTTTTGATAGAGACTGACCACTGCAGACCGGGAACACCTCACAAGAGCTGCAATCTTGGAGATGCTCTGACCCAGTCGTCTAGCCATCACAATTTGAACCTTGTCAAACTCGCTCAAATCCTTACGCTTGCCCATTTTTCCTGCTTCTAACACATCAACTTTGAGGACAAAATGTTCACTTGCTGCCCAATATATCCCACCCACTAACAGGAGCCGTGCCCACTAACAGGAGCCGTGATGAAGAGATCATCAGTGTTATTCACTTCACCTGTCAATGGTCATAATGTTATGCCTGATTGGTGTATGAATATAATACATGAGGTGTTAGTTGTAATTAGTAGTAGTGTTTTTGTATTGTTTGATGTTTTTCAAAATATAATTTTATCTAATGTACATATTGCTTGTTTTCCCTTTTGAAAATCTATGTAGTTTTAGTACCCTTATGGCACAGTGTTGCCCTGAGGCAACAAACCAAAATCTGGTTCAGGGGTGGGGGGGCGACACTTTTTATGATGGATATATTATCAGGGACCCCCAAGCTCCCAAAAAATGGGGTGAAATATTTTTTTCCCCAAAAAATAAAAAGTCATGCCAAAGAGGGTTAAAATAGTGTGTGTGTGTGTGTGTGTGTGTGTGTGTGTGTGTGTGTGTGTGTGTGTGTGTGTGTGTGTGTGTGTGTGTGTGTGTGTGTGTGTGTGTGTGTGGACTGGTAATCATCACGTTATGGGGACAAAATGTCCCCACAAAGATAGCAATATCCGAAATCCTCATCCTTGTGGGGACATTTTTAGGTCCCCATGAGGAAAACATCTTATAAATCAGACTAAGTGATGTTTTTTGAAAATGTAAAATTGCAGAATGTCTCCTGTGAGGGTTAGGTTTAGGGGCAGGGGCAGTGTAGGGGGATAGAATATACGGTATGTACGGTATAAAAACCATTACGCCTATGGAAAGTCCCCATAAAAGATGAAAACACTACATGTGTGTGTGTGTGTGTGTGTGTGTGTGTGTGTGTGTGTGTGTGTGTGTGTGTGTGTGTGTGTGTGTGTCTGTGTGGGCATGTTTTTGTGAAATATCAGGACACAAATGTGTATAATGACATGGGTATGACATAGGTATTATAAAAAGAGGGTGAAATATGAGGACGTTCCCCATGTCCTCACTTTTCAAAATGCTTATATTTCACACAGAATGAGGTTTTTTTCACAGAAAGTAAACTGTGCAGTCTCATGTGAGGGTTAAGCTTAGGGATAGGGGCAGTGTAGGGGGATAGAAAATACGGTTTGTACGGTATAAAAACCATTACGCCTATGGAATGTCCCCACATTTCACAAAAACACCCCTGTGTGTGTGTGTGTGTGTGTGTGTGTGTGTGTGTGTGTGTGTGTGTGTGTGTGTGTGTGTGTGTGTGTGTGTGTGTGTGTGTGTGTGTGTGTGTGTGTGTGTGTGTGTGTGTGTGTGTGTGTGTGAGTGTATAAGCATGCATAATGGAATTAACATGAAAGACCAATTTGATATATAAGTGATTTTATTTTGTCTATTGCTAAGCACCTGTGAAAAGACTTTATTAATAAGTAGGATGTCCAGCAGAGGGCAGTAGAAGACCACTTATTGGCTCACTTCCCTTTTAAAATTCATGACTTTCAACAGTATTCTGCACTAAAGCAATTACTATTATAACACAATCATATTTTGTCAGAGTTTATTTCTTCATTTGTACTGACACTTCACATAATTACTAGCAATGTGGTAAATCATGGTAAATCACGCTATAAACATGGTAAATCATAGTAGAATATGGTCAATCATAGTAAATAATAGTAGAACATGGTATATCATGGTAAATTATGCTAGAACAGGGTAAATTATGGTGAACTATGGTAACTCATGGTGAACTATGGTAACTCATGGTACACTATGGTAACTCATGGTACACTATGGTAACTCATGGTGAACTATGGTAACTCATGGTACACTATGGTAACTCATGGTGAACTATGGTAACTCATGGTACACTATGGTAACTCATGGTACACTATGGTAACTCATGGTGAACTATGGTAACTCATGGTACACTATGGTAACTCATGGTGAACTATGGTAACTCATGGTGAACTATGGTAACTCATGGTGAACTATGGTAACTCATGGTGAACTATGGTAACTCATGGTGCACTATGGTAACTCATGGTACACTATGGTAACTCATGGTGAACTATGGTAACTCATGGTGAACTATGGTAACTCATGGTACACTATGGTAACTCATGGTGAACTATGGTAACTCATGGTGCACTATGGTAACTCATGGTACACTATGGTAACTCATGGTGAACTATGGTAACTCATGGTGAACTATGGTAACTCATGGTGCACTATGGTAACTCATGGTACACTATGGTAACTCATGGTGAACTATGGTAACTCATGGTGAACTATGGTAACTCATGGTGAACTATGGTAACTCATGTTGAACTATGGTAACTCATGGTGCACTATGGTAACTCATGGTGAACTATGGTAACTCATGGTGAACTATGGTAACTCATGGTAGACTATGGTAACTCATGGTGAACTATGGTAACTCATGGTGAACTATGGTAAATCATGGTGAACTATGGTAACTCATGGTGAACTATGGTAAATCATGGTGAACTATGGTAACTCATGGTGCACTATGGTAACTCATGGTGAACTATGGTAAATCATGGTGAACTATGGTAACTCATGGTGAACTATGGTAACTCGTGGTAGACTATGGTAAATCATGGTGAACTATGGTAAATCATGGAGAACTATGGTAAATCATGGTGAACTATGGTAACTCATGGTGAACTATGGTAAATCATGGTGAACTATGGTAACTCATGGTGAACTATGGTAACTCATGGTGAACTATGGTAACTCATGGTGAACTATGGTAACTCGTGGTAGACTATGGTAAATCATGGTGAACTATGGTAACTCATGGTGAACTATGGTAACTCGTGGTAGACTATGGTAAATTATGGTGAACTATGGTAAATCATGGAGAACTATGGTAACTCATGGTGAACTATGGTAAATCATGGTGAACTATGGTAACTCATGGTGAACTATGGTAACTCGTGGTAGACTATGGTAAATCATGGTGAACTATGGTAACTCATGGTGAACTATGGTAACTCGTGGTAGACTATGGTAAATCATGGTGAACTATGGTAAATCATGGAGAACTATGGTAACTCATGGTGAACTATGGTAAATCATGGTGAACTATGGTAACTCATGGTGAACTATGGTAACTCATGGTAGACTATGGTAACTCATGGTGAACTATGGTAACTCATGGTGAACTATGGTAACTCATGGTGAACTATGGTAAATCATGGTGAACTATGGTAAATCATGGTGAACTATGGTAACTCATGGTGAACTATGGTAAATCATGGTGAACTATGGTAACTCATGGTGAACTATGGTAAATCATGGTGAACTATGGTAACTCATGGTGAACTATGGTAAATCATGGTGAACTATGGTAAATCATGGTGCACTATGGTAACTCATGGTGAACTATGGTAAATCACGGTGAACTATGGTAAATCATGGTGAACTATGGTAAATCATGGTGAACTATGGTAACTCATGGTGAACTATGGTAACTCATGGTGAACTATGGTAACTCATGGTAGACTATGGTAACTCATGGTGAACTATGGTAAATCATGGTGAACTATGGTAACTCATGATGAACTATGGTAACTCATGGTGAACTATGGTAACTCATGGTGAACTATGGTAACTCATGGTAGACTATGGTAACTCATGGTGAACTATGGTAAATCATGGTGAACTATGGTAAATCATGGTGAACTATGGTAAATCATGGTGAACTATGGTAACTCATGGTGAACTATGGTAAATCATGGTGAACTATGGTAACTCATGGTGAACTATGGTAACTCATGGTGAACTATGGTAACTCATGGTGAACTATGGTAACTCGTGGTAGACTATGGTAAATCATGGTGAACTATGGTAACTCATGGTGAACTATGGTAACTCGTGGTAGACTATGGTAAATCATGGTGAACTATGGTAAATCATGGAGAACTATGGTAACTCATGGTGAACTATGGTAAATCATGGTGAACTATGGTAACTCATGGTGAACTATGGTAACTCGTGGTAGACTATGGTAAATCATGGTGAACTATGGTAACTCATGGTGAACTATGGTAACTCGTGGTAGACTATGGTAAATCATGGTGAACTATGGTAAATCATGGAGAACTATGGTAACTCATGGTGAACTATGGTAAATCATGGTGAACTATGGTAACTCATGGTGAACTATGGTAACTCATGGTAGACTATGGTAAATCATGGTGAACTATGGTAACTCATGGTGAACTATGGTAACTCATGGTGAACTATGGTAAATCATGGTGAACTATGGTAAATCATGGTGAACTATGGTAACTCATGGTGAACTATGGTAAATCATGGTGAACTATGGTAACTCATGGTGAACTATGGTAAATCATGGTGAACTATGGTAACTCATGGTGAACTATGGTAAATCATGGTGAACTATGGTAAATCATGGTGCACTATGGTAACTCATGGTGAACTATGGTAAATCACGGTGAACTATGGTAAATCATGGTGAACTATGGTAAATCATGGTGAACTATGGTAACTCATGGTGAACTATGGTAACTCATGGTGAACTATGGTAACTCATGGTAGACTATGGTAACTCATGGTGAACTATGGTAAATCATGGTGAACTATGGTAACTCATGATGAACTATGGTAACTCATGGTGAACTATGGTAACTCATGGTGAACTATGGTAACTCATGGTAGACTATGGTAACTCATGGTGAACTATGGTAAATCATGGTGAACTATGGTAAATCATGGTGAACTATGGTAAATCATGGTGAACTATGGTAACTCATGGTGAACTATGGTAAATCATGGTGAACTATGGTAACTCATGGTGAACTATGGTAACTCATGGTGAACTATGGTAACTCATGGTGAACTATGGTAAATCATGGTGAACTATGGTAACTCATGGTGAACTATGGTAAATCATGGTGCACTATGGTAACTCATGGTGAACTATGGTAAATCATGGTGAACTATGGTAACTCATGGTGAACTATGGTAACTCATGGTGAACTATGGTAACTCATGGTGAACTATGGTAAATCATGCTAGAAACATGGTTAATCATAGTAAATAATACTAGAACGTGGTGTATTTCACAAAAAAATGTGACATGCTCATTAACCATTGAAAGATATTTTCACAATAACATATCTCAAAAACGTGTGTGTGTGTGTGTGTGTGTGTGTGTGTGTGTGTGTGTGTGTGTGTGTGTGTGTGTGTGTGTGTGTGTGTGTGTGTGTGTGTGTAAGCATGCATTATGGAACAACTGGTTTGAAGCCTGTTTCAGAGCCTATTTTACTAAAAGGGCTATAACTCAAGAACGAAATGAGATATCTTCACCAAACTTGGTACACATGTGCATGGGCTCAGTCTTTGGTCATGGTAAAAATAATTGCGACGATTGAACACTTGGTGGCGCTATAACATGAAGGAAACATGAAAAGGGCTATAAACATCCCACCGCTAAAACTTAAAATCTTGCTAAATAAAACGTAATGTCTTTTGATGCTTGTGTGCTTAAAGGCTTGAACCCCGCTAAATGCTGCTTGCAGCTTTAATATTATTATTATTTTTATTTATTTTTTAAAAAAGAGGGAAAAATGCTTTTATTCATCAAGGATGTTTAATTGGTCAAAAGTGACAATGAAGACATTTATTATGTAACAAAATATATCTTTTTTTTTAAATTTAATAAACAAAATTAATAAATACAAATAAATGCTGTTCATTAAACATTATCAAAGAATCCTGGAAAAAGTATCAATTTCCACAGAAATGTAAAGCAGCACAACTGTTTTCAACATTGATAATAATCATAAATGTTTCTTGAGCAGCAGATCATCATATTAGAATGAATTCTGAAGGATCATGCGACACTGAAGACTGGAGTAATGATGCTGAAATTCAGCTTTGATCACAGGAATAAATTACACTTTACTACATAGAAAAGTTCATTTAAATTTGTTGTAATTTTGACAATATTAATGTTTTTATTTATTTATTGTATTTTGATTACATAAGTGCAGCCTTGGTGAGCATAAAAGACTTCTTTCAAAAGCATAAAAACATTTTATGTTACCAAACTTTTGGCAGGTACTGTACCTAGCATTTAAATCATATATACATTGCAAGAATATTCACCTACCTATAAAATTGCCTGTTGAGCAGTGATCTGTGGAATACTCATCTTCAATATAAATGCTATCGTCTACTTCTAATGTACTAAGTTAAACTTAAACCTTTATGCTTCTTCCAGATGGAGGAGTCCGATAAACCAGACACCACAGACTGCCCTGTTGCTCTTGTCATGGTCAACAGAGGCACGACTAGTCCAGTTCATTTCAATCCTGCAAGCGCTGGTATTGTGGTGGAAGATGATGAGTGATATGCCCAGGTTTACCGATGCATTTTCATTGTTGTTTGGGTTGATCTATATATTGCATTTGGACTACCCCAGGAAACTCACTCTTACTTTTAGCTTCATCCAGAAAGTACTGATGGGTCTCGATGATGGTAAACCACTGAAACCCTGTCTACTTGATCTCAAAAATGAGCTGTTAAAAAATGTGTAGGCGACGGTAAGAGTTGTATTTGGGCACATGCATATGTCTGTTAAAACATTTGCATGTGTTTGTGGTGCCCAGTAACATGACTCGAATGTTGTTAAAAGTATTAATATAAAAGTTTACATTGGGTTGGCTAGTTGATGTCTTGCCTTTCAAATCGACCTCAGTTTTTCATGTTTGCACTTTGAATGTCAAAACTTCTTGATCTGAACCTTAATTTATGTCTTGATTGTCTTGATGTTTCATAGATTTTATGTCTTTGTAAAAATATATATTATATTTATTTATTTATATATCATTTATTTTTTTCATTGTTGTCTGATGCATGTTTTTATATTTTTTGTATTCTTTTTTTTTTGTATTTTTCACTTTCAGTTTAATGCATTGCTGTGAGTTGTATTTCCTCAAATTCTTGTCTATTTTATGGCCTGATGTCTTAAAACAGCACTTTAAAATCTTCAGAAACTTGTTCTCTATATTTGTTATGTTTTTACATTTTTAAAAACAGTCACATGCTTTTAAAAATAGTAAGATGAAATAAAATTCAATTCTACAGCTAATGTTGCATTTTTATATGCCGATCTTTCAGCATGATCAATTCATTAGCCTATGAATCATAAGTGTATTTTGAGTCAGGTTTACTAATAAAATAATAATTTTTGCAACAAAACAATTATGTATGGATTAAAAACATTACACATGACAAACAGTAGTATTAATTACAGTGTACTTCAATATCAGATAAAATGCAATATAAACTTTTAATTGTGGCTTAATTATAATTTATAAATATTGTTTACTTAAAATGTTTTAGTTGGTTTAATTCAATGTTTTGAGGTAATCGGTGTCTACAAAAATGTTGAGTATTCTGAACTTA
The DNA here is from genome assembly GCF_949357685.1 of Gobio gobio. Classification (NCBI taxonomy): domain Eukaryota; kingdom Metazoa; phylum Chordata; class Actinopteri; order Cypriniformes; family Gobionidae; genus Gobio; species Gobio gobio. The sequence continues at coordinate 52,615,625 of NC_137101.1, read as the reverse complement.
TCGGGTTTTACAGTGTTCGATTCAGTCCTCAGAAAAATTCTCCATATGATGTATGAATGTAGTGACGAGTTAGAAGCTACCGAGTTTTTGTATGTGTACATTTGTAACAGATCTATGTGTTTTGCCGTTTTCAACAAATGAGAAAACTGATGTTGATGAAATAGTTGAAACTCTAATCAGCTACTATGATTTTTTTTTGTTTGTTTAACTGTTTGTATCTAATGTCCTTTTACCATTTTCTTTACTAGGCTACTTCAACATGTATTCATCAACATATTGTATGTGTATGAAATAAAAAGTTGAATCTGAACTTGTTATTCTTTTGTGGTCTGAGCTGAGGTAAAAATACAAAGAACTACTGTATCCGCTACAAATCCGCCTTTCATCTAAAATGTTTACCTATCAACTGTAATTAATTTACCTAGCCGTTGTCTAGAGACGTATACAAAATAAATGTGTACAGCTTTAAGTATTGTTATGGGAAAATTTAATCATAGCTATACATTAAACATCGCATGAAATGTTTTTTGATTTGCATATATTCATACAGAACCAGCTTACTAGGTAAAAGGTCATACACAGAATATAGAGAACATGTTCTACACTTACACATGGAAAACATGTTTTGTACTGGAGACATGAAGACTTGGATTTGACCCTCAGGGGTCAGGATAGCCTAAACGTAGGGATCAGAGTTCAAATGAACAGCACACTCGGGATTTGAGCAAGTGCTGCTTTTCTTGTCATGTGTGGAAATTTACAGGAGGAGTGACTTTGTTTGGGAAACTGATAAAAAGCTGAGTGCTGTTATGTCTAGTTAGTGCACTCTGCAGACATTGAAGATGGCTGTATGACTGTGACTCATTTCTTGCAAGAAATTAAATCTTTATAAAGACATTTGGGCAAGGTTTTGTCTCTTATTCAGTAATGCGGCGATATGGTGACCTTGAGCCATATTCAATTCAGTTCAATTCACATAAATTTTTATAGCTCTTTTCACAATACATATCTGTGGCGTTCATTTGTGTTTGTATGTAGGCGGCAGTCGGCCGTGAGGGGCTGCCGCCGCCATTTTATTTTGTATTAAACTTGTTGAATGTTCGCCGGTTCCCGCCTCCTTCTTCCCATACGAACGAACATTACTACAATATCATTTCAAAGCAGCTTCACAGAAAATTTAAAGTGGTTTGTTATCAGAGGAGAAATTATGTATTTCAGAAATGTACATATACAAAGCACAGTTAGCTAACAATGTATTATTAATCAATATAAAATAAACTGAGGCACAGACAATGGGCTAAGTGAAATAAGAATACATGTTGTTAACAATGATTAGGATATATAGAAATTCATTATATCATCAATCAGAAAATAATGTATTTCCCTTCTTGCAAAATCTCCCCATAATTCATTAACAGAATTACTAATAAAAATAATCTATTAAAAGTAGTAGCAATGGCATAATCATCACCAGTTACCTTTTCCAGAATTTTGAGCTTAAAATCTCCTATAAAATTTGGTTCCTTCTGTAAAAAATTATCCAAATGATCCTGCCAGAAGAACTTTATGATGTCTGTTCCCTCTGTATCATCTCAGTGAACTTTTATGAAGGTTTACGCGTGCACAGTAAGGTGAATTTAGCATTTTTCTACTTTTCAGTGTGGATGAGAAACTTTTGGAAAACGGTTGAAAATGCTAGTGTGGACAGAGAGAGCGTTTTGAAATGGAAACAGTGTTTTTAAATGTGGATCGTCAAAGCTTGAATGGATTGTACATAGCTAAGTGCACACACTCACACACTTGTTAGCTTCAGCCCAGGGAAAATATGTACAACATTGTGAAATGCTGCAAACTCATGCATTTCTTCCCCTTTTTGAGCAAACTTGGAACAAACAAGGGAAGCAACACAAAAATGGGTGTGCCGCACTACCGTGAAAATATTTCTTAACAGTTTCTTTAAGTTGCACAAAAAAACACTGTCACTGGGATAGACAACTGCACCTAAAGAAAGTCATTTGTACAATTACCGTTTGTAAGGATATTTTTATATGCATCAGAAAAGATGCAAAGCATCAAATACATTGCTATGAATAGTAGATCCAAATTAAAGCTCCTGTAGGGTCATACAATTCTTTTGTGTAAATAAACTGGGCATTGATACTCATTTAGACATCAACACACATACAAACCTCAACAATGGTGACAAAATCAACAAAATATTGATCTGAACAGATCAACTCTGAACATCACAAAACAATTCAGCTGCATAGTTTATTCATACCGCAATGCATATTGGGAGTCATGGAGGAGTTTTGTACTATGCTGGCACCCAGCATGCATTGTGGTATGAAGTTCTTTGTTTGAGATCACTGATGTCTGAGTGTGTCTAAATTTTACAGTAGTTAAAAAATATACACCACATATTTTTAGGGGCCAAGCACCGAAGGTGCGAAGGCACCTATTGAAACCGTTCCCGTTCTTATTATTAGGGGCCAAGCACCAAAGGTGCGAAGGCACCTATTGAAACCGTTCCCGTCTTTTTTTCTTCCGCCATGGGAGTCTATGGCAGCCCATAGAACCGTATGGTAAAAAGTTGTGAAATTTGGCACACTAATAGAGGATGGTCTGGTATGTCACCATGGCAATTTTGGTGTCTCTATCTCAATCCCTCTAGCGCCACCACCTGTCCAAATGTGTACTCATGTTTATGCTAATAACTTTTGAACCGTAAGGGCTAGAAACGAAATTCTTTTTTCCTCTAATTTCTGAGCTCGTGCCAATTCGATTGCACCCTATGACGTCATTTTCCGTCTAGGATATTTCCCCGCCATTTTCAATTAACCGAAAAACCTACTTTTGCGAACTCGTCCTAGACGGTTCATCCGATTTGCACGAAAATTGAACCAGATCATCTTCAGACAATATTGACAAAAAATCTTGCAAATCAAGTTGATTCGTCTAATCGTTTTCGATAAACGCGCGAACAAATTTTACATAACGTTTGCAAAAACACACTTAAGGCAATATCTCCGCAACGCTTTATCGTGTTCAAACCAAACTTGGTACATGTCCTCATAAGCATGACTCGAGGCTACATGCAGCGTTTCGGCGCTGTGCCACCTACTGGTCTGGAGATACAAAAAATGGCTATTTTAGCTTTTCTTTGCTGAACCGTTTGTCCAAATATCATAAAAGGGGCCTCGTTCGATTCGGGACGTCATGCCGAGTCGACGGATATCCAATTTTACCATATCGGCCATTTTGGCTGTCGGCCATCTTGAATTATGTGCTAAAATGCTGTATTTTATCAACGCATGAACGGTTTGTTACGAAACTCGGTATGGGTCATCACCACGATACCCCAAAGTAGCCTGACAAGTTTCGAAAACAGCGCCACCTAGTGGAGATTTTTTTTAAAAAATGCTCAGAACTTTGGGTGTGGTTGACTTGTTTTCACGAAACTCATCTCATTGGACTCCTGAATCGTTGCCGAGTCCAACGATACCACACTTGCCAGGTTTCGCCGTATGGTTTGTGCACCGTTGTAATTTAGCGCTTAAAACTTTTTTGCCGATATCTTCGAAACCGCTAGTCCGATCGAGACGAAACCAGCGACAGAAGTTCGGAAACATAGGTCGTTAGGCACAATCGTGAGCCCAAATGTCAAAATATTGATAGTAAGGGGTAGTAAAATCCAATCAAAGTCAGGTGTCAGGCTGAAACCCTATTGTAACTGTTCATTTTCCCATGATGCATCATTCTCCAGCTAAAACTGATCGGGCAGACCAAACCGTAAGTCGTAGAGACTTGAAACTTGCAGGGCTGGTAGTACTCACAACGACTACCGACGTCACCGAAGCCCGCCCCGATCGGCCTGACGGGGGCGCTACAGCGATCAAAAGTACGAAACGGCGATCAAAAGTACGAAACGGCTCATAACTCCTCAACCGTAAGGCGTAGCCTCGAGTGCCTTATATCGCTGGAATCCTTGGCTCAAGGCGGACAAAATGCATGCCTCGGATTTGCTCGTCAGAGTGGGAAAAATTTCGGCTATTTGGGATTTTTTGCAAAACCTACTTTTGTGAACTAGTCCTAGGTTATTGGCCCGAACGGAACCAAACCAGCGCAGCGAGATTCTCTGGAGTCGGATTGTCAAAGGTTATAAAAAAAAGTGGAAATTTGGGTTCACGGTCCCTAAGGGCCGCCAAAACGTTGGAAGGGGGAGGAGCCACTTTTACTAAATTGGCTATAACTCGTGAACGGAACGAGGTATTTTCACCAAACTCAGCACGCATATGTAAGAGATCGTTCTGTGGCCGCATGAAAAAGGACGTGGCGATTGGCCACTTGGTGGCGCTATAACGGTTAAAAAGGGGTCACAATGATGTATTTCTATGGAAAATCCCATTAAATGCCTGAAAGCGGCCCTCTTCCTGCCTGATTTGCATACAGCTTCACGAAATCACGCGTGCGCATGCGTCACGTGACCCTAAAGAGGCTTGCAGACTTTTATGGCCGCCGTGGCGCTTTAACTGTTATAAAGGTGAAAAAAATGCTCTATATTATCCTATGCGAAATGACATTTAAATGACTAAAAATTGCCTGCACTGCGCAGAACTTCACCAAATCGGCTGAGCATGTGCGCCGCATTATTGTAAAGACGCGTGCAAACTTTGACGGAGATCGGGCCATCAGTAGAGGCATACCAGTTTAAAAGGTTAAAAAAAACACCACTTTTCCATGATAAATGAGCTGAAAATGCAAAAATTGACCTTTGACCTCTCCGATGCACATGTCACCAGGCTTGATAAAGTTTTTGCAACCAGCAGCTCAAAAATCAAGTGCTCAGACCCTATAGTCTTTTTTTTTATAGGCCTTTTTAGACCCTTTTTATGCCCTTTTTATTAGGGGCCAAGCACCGAAGGTGCGAAGGCACCTATTGAAACCGTTCCCGTCTTTTTTTCTTCCGCCATGGGAGTCTATGGCAGCCCATAGAACCGTATGGTAAAAAGTTGTGAAATTTGGCACACTAATAGAGGACGGTCTGGTATGTCACCATGGCAATTTTGGTGTCTCTATCTCAATCCCTCTAGCGCCACCACCTGTCCAAATGTGTACTCATGTTTATGCTAATAACTTTTGAACCGTAAGGGCTAGAAACGAAATTATTTTTTCCTCTAATTTCTGAGCTCATGCCAATTCGATTGCACCCTATGACGTCATTTTCCATCTTGGATATTTCCCCGCCATTTTCAATTAACCGGAAAACCTACTTTTGCGAACTCGTCCTAGACGGTTCATCCGATTTGCACGAAAATTGAACCAGATCATCTTCAGACAATATTGACAAAAAATCTTGCAAATCAAGTTGATTCGTCTAATCGTTTTTGATAAACGCGCGAACAAATTTTACATAACGTTTGCAAAAACACACTTAAGGCAATATCTCCGCAACGCTTTATCGTGTTCAAACCAAACTTGGTACATCTCATCATAAGCATGACTCGAGGCTACATGCAGCATTTCGGCGCTGTGCCACCTACTGGTCTGGAGATACGAAAAATGGCTATTTTAGCTTTTCTTTGCTGAACCGTTTGTCCAAATATCATAAAAGGGGCCTCGTTAGATTCGGGACGTCATGCCGAGTCGACGGATATCCAATTTTACCATATCGGCCATTTTGGCTGTCGGCCATCTTGAATTATGTGCTAAAATGCTGTATTTTATCAACGCATGAACGGTTTGTTACGAAACTCGGTATGGGTCATCACCACGATACCCCAAAGTAGCCTGACAAGTTTCGAAAACAGCGCCACCTAGTGGAGATTTTTTTTAAAAAATGCTCAGAACTTTGGGTGTGGTTGACTTGTTTTCACGAAACTCATCTCATTGGACTCCTGAATCGTTGCCGAGTCCAACGATACCACACTTGCCAGGTTTCGCCGTATGGTTTGTGCACCGTTGTAATTTAGCGCTTAAAACTTTTTTGCCGATATCTTCGAAACCGCTAGTCCGATCGAGACGAAACCAGCGACAGAAGTTCGGAAACATAGGTCGTTAGGCACAATCGTGAGCCCAAATGTCAAAATATTGATAGTAAGGGGTAGTAAAATCCAATCAAAGTCAGGTGTCAGGCTGAAACCCTATTGTAACTGTTCATTTTCCCATGATGCATCATTCTCCAGCTAAAACTGATCGGGCAGACCAAACCGTAAGTCGTAGAGACTTGAAACTTGCAGGGCTGGTAGTACTCACAACGACTACCGACGTCACCGAAGCCCGCCCCGATCGGCCTAACGGGGGCGCTACAGCGATCAAAAGTACGAAACGGCGATCAAAAGTACGAAACGGCTCATAACTCCTCAACCGTAAGGCGTAGCCTCGAGTGCCTTATATCGCTGGAATCCTTGGCTCAAGGCGGACAAAATGCATGCCTCGGATTTGCTTGCCCTTCAGGCGCCAATTTCGAGATATTTTAGGTTTTTTGTAAAACCTACTTTTGCAAATTACTCCCAGGTTCTTTGCCTGATCAGAACCAAACCACTGCAGAAATGTTCTCTGGAGAGTGCTTATCAATAATTATAAAAAAATATCATATTTTGATTCATGATTGGTAAGAGGAGCCAAAATGTACGATGTGACCGGGACCTCTTTTACTAAAATGGCTATAACTCGTGAACAAAATGTGATATTTTCACCAAGTTCAGGTCACATATGTATGAGCTCAATCTGAGATCACATGAAAAAAATCGCAATTATTGACCACTTGGTGGCGCTATATTAGGGGAAAAACACATGAAAATGCAATATACACACCCAAACATTAGTCAGATGAAAATGGGCATTCATTGTCTTCGTCCAGGGTGCCATGATAGTCTATGAGGAAATTGGTGTATCTCAAAAAACTTTCTATATGTCATTGCCACAATGCCCTGAAGGAGCCTGAGAAATTTCAAGCCTACGTTTTTCACAGCATTCACCTCCTTAGACTTCTGAATCCTTGCCGAGTCCAATGATACCAAACATGCCAGGTTTCACCTTACGATTTGTAAAAAGGTGTACTTTAGCACCTAAAAAACCTTTGCGAATGTCTTTGAAACAGTTAGTCCGATCAAAACAAAACCACATCAGCAAATTCAGAAACATAGGTCAATAGCTAAACAATAATGACAAAAAGCCAACATTTTGGAAGGAAGTGGCAAAAAAATCCAATTAATGCAGCCCATGCTTTCATAAATATAAGTGGCTATAACTTCAAAACAAAATGAGATATTTACAACAAATTTGACACATATTTATGGGCACACATTGAGGACACCTAAAAAAAAAGCAGAGATGTGTTATAACTGTAAAAAAACCCCATATTTTTCATTAGTTAAATTGCCTGTATTGCCGTGAATGCTCTTTCCCATCTTTGATCTAAGTTTATTTATTTCTTTGGATCCTCATTAGCCAACAACTAGGCAGTGACTACTCTTCCTGAGGTCCCAAAAAGTAAAAACTACAAACCTACATTAAAGCTGCAAGAGCAATGAAAGGGTCCTCGCTCCTGTGCCACCACCAGAGTATGTGAGCAGAGTGGAGCGGCATCAATTTCCCATTCACGCTCTAAGCGTTCAATAATCACTCCGCTCCAGCTCCACTCCTGGTTCAGCATTTCCCCCTCCCAGCTCCACTCCTCGCTCACTGATATCAGAAACACTGCTCCGTCTTCGCTCCGAGGAAATTTGCGTCTATTTAAGTAAGCTCAGAAATGTCACAAAAATTTGCTTTATAACATTCATTAAATGAAAAAAAAATAATAATAATAGGCGATAGTTTCAACGTGCTTTATTGGAACATTGTGTGCAAAAAAAAATACGACATGCCAAGCTCATTAGGCTTTATCAGCATTAAAAGTTAAATATCATTGCTGCTTTTTGCAGTGCAAATTTAGTTGAGAATCATGAAAATAGTACTACGTTTTCATCCGTTATTTTATCTATGGCTCACTATACATTACAGATTTCTGCTCATTCAAAATAAGATCCAGATAAGCAGATAAGCACTGTAAGACTACATTTGTTTGAATGCATTAGAGAGAATGCTTGTGTGTGTGAATAAGTGCTACCTGTTTAAAATGTGCTTTCACCCGATCATATTCAGTATGTAGAAGGTACAAAAAATTCCTTGAACTATAACATCCCGCTCATGTCCGTCGTCGTCATCATAACCTTTACATTCTTTCTGATTTGAATGATCCATCTGTGTGGTGGAAGCGGCAGTACTGAAGCTAGTTAAACGTGTTTAACGTGTGTGTGTATTGTGGATAAAAAAGCAGTTTTGTTATGGGCCATTGACAATAATTGCACTTGTGATGGAGCGGTAGTGGAGACTTTTTAAAAAATCACGCCGCTCGACTCCTCGCTCCGCTCCCACTCCACTCCGCTCACATACTCTGGCCACCACCACCTTGTGGGCTTTAGGAACACAGAGCATGGTGGGCAAAATGCATTTAAGTATATAAAAATAGGAGGACTAAATCAATCATTTGTATTTGCCACACTTCCTGCTACCAGCTGGTAGCACTATGACTAACTAAAATTCTGGCAAAACATCAGAATTTGTCAGGATGCCGCGGACACGCCGTTCAACAAAACTCAAGATTTGTTACCCACAGGTGGCACTATAACCAACTGAATATTGGCATGTAGACCGCCATCGGTACTCGGGCCCTAATTAAATCAACAACAATAAAATTAAACATACAAATCCCATTAAATGTTCCTTCCATTTAAAACTAATTTTACTTCTTAAAATATGTAATATCTGATAGTAAATCATTCCATATTTTCATTCCTCTATATATTATAGTCCATTGTTCTGCAGTGATTTAAAAAAAAAAAAATACATGACAGTCCGTGCACACTTTAAAACAGGAGAAAGATCATTGGAAAAATAATGATGACAATAATAGTCCTAAACAACTTCCTTGAGGAACACCACATTGCTCTTTAAAATCTGAATAACTTCCATAATAACATAAACATTGTCACATATTAAACAGATAACTTTTAAACCAATGCAGACAGTAAGAAGTACATATGTGACATTTCAATTTATCCAGCAATAATTTATGATCCATTACATAAAATGCTGAGCTAAAATCTAACAAGAATTTTACCAAAATCGACACCCATATGTATGGACTCTGAGGACACATAAAAAAAGTGGTGGGATTGTGCGTCTTGGTGGCGCTATAATAGAACACAACATGAAATTCTCATTGACTACAATGTAGTATTTTTTTAACTCGTCCTAGACCGTTTGTCCGATTTGTCTTCTTCTTTGCGCTTGGCCCCGGTATTGCTGCTTGCAGCTATATTTATTATTCATCTTCTTCTTCTTCTTCTTCTTCTTCTTCTTCTTCTTCTTCCGCCACGAAGTCTATGGCAGCCCATAGAACCGTATGGTAAAAAGTTGTGAAATTTGGCACACTAATAGAGGACAGTCTGAAATGTCACCGTAGCAAATTTGGAGTCTCAAACTCAATCCCTCTAGCGCCACCATCAGTCCAAAATTTGACTCATGTTTATGCTAATAACTTTTGAACCATAAGGGCTAGAAACAAAATTCTTTTTTCCTCTGATTCCTTGGCTCAAGACGATTCCATTGCACCCTATGACGTCATTTTCCGTCATAAAAATTTTCCCGCCATTTTGAATTTTCCGAAAAACCTACTTTTACGAACTCGTCCTAGACGGTTCATCCGATTTGCACGAAAATTGAACCAGATCATCTTCAGACCATGTTGACAAAAAATCTTGCAAATCAAGTTGATTCGTCAAATCATTTGCGATAAACGCGCAAACAAATTTTACGTAGCGGTTGCAAAAACACTCTTAAGGCAATATCTCCGCAACGCTTTATCGTATTCAAACCAAACTTGGTACATGTGATCACAAGCATGACTTGAGGCAACATACAGCGTTTCGGCGCAGCGCCACCTACTGGTCCGGAGATACGAAAAATTGCAATTTTTGCTTATAACTTCTGAACTGTTTGTCCAAAAATCATAAAAGTGGTCTCGTTACATTCAGGACGGCATGCCGAGTCTTCTGATATTCAATTTTACCATATCGGCCATTTTGGCTGTCGGCCATTTTGAATTTTGTCAAAAAATGCTATATTTTACAAATGCATTAGTATATTGTTACTAAACTCGGTATGTGACTTCCTTGCTATGCCCTGAAGGTACTCAAAAAGTTTTAGGGCAGTGCCACCTTGTGGTCAAAAGATATAACAAACTTGACAAAAATGCTAATAACTTTTGATTAAATTAGCCTAGTATATTGAAACTGGTCATAATAGAGTCATTGGCTCATGCCGATTCAATTGCAACCTATGATGTCATTTTCGGTCATGATAATTTCCCCGCCATTTTTAATTTTCCAAAAAACCTACTTTTACGAACTCGTCCTAGACGGTTTGTCCGATTCGCACGAAAATTGAACCAGATCATCTTCAGACCATGCTGACAAAAAATCTTGCAAATCAAGTTGATTTGTCAAATCGTTTTCGATAAACGCGCACACAAATTTTGCGTAGCGGTTGCAAAAACACTCATAAGCCTATATCTCCACAACGCTTTATTGTATTCAAACCAATCTTGGTATATGTCATCACAAGCATGACCTGAAGCAACATGCAGCGTTTCGGCGCAGCGCCACCTACTGGTCCGGAGATACAAAAAATGGCTATTTTTGCTTATAACTTTTGAACTGTTTGTCCAAAAATCATGTCTTCCGCACCATGCTTTGAAGGTACTCAACACGTTTTGGGGCAGTGCCACCTTGTGATCAGAGGTTATAACAAAATTTACAAACATGCTAATAACTTTTGATTAAATTAGCCTAGTTTAATGAAACTGGTCATAATACAGTCATTGGCTCATGCCGAGAACAGAGATACTAATTTTTCCATATTTGGTCAAACATCCTGTCCTCAATGTTCTTATTTGATCAAAACCTACTTTTTCATACTCATCCTAGACCGTTTGTCCAATTTCCACCAAAATTGAATCGTATCATCTTCAGACTGTGTCAACAAAAAGTTAGGGATTTTGCATCAATAGATGAAACCGTTTTTGTAAACCGCAGCGACGAAGTTGAGCCATTGTGCCAAAATTACTCTTGAGGCTGTATCTCTGCAATGCTTTGACATATTGGCATCAAACTTTGCATGTGTCATTGTTCCCTTATTCTGACCACACCACATCAATTTCGTATCTGTGCCACCTATTGGTCAAAAGTGATAAACCATTAACTTACATTATCAGTGACTCAATATATGATATTTCAGCCATTTTGCCTAATCTTCTTAAACTGTATAATTGTTAATTGTTGCAGTTGGTCTGACACTCTCAGACTACAATGCATTTTCAGCCTTTTGCTTAAAATCATCTTAAAACATGATTAATTGCTCATTGCTCCAGTTGATCTGACACTGCCAGCCATTTTGGCATGTATTGTCTTCTTCTTTGCGCTTGGCCCCGGTATTGCTGCTTGCAGCTATATTTAGGGGCCAAGCACCGAAGGTGCGAAGGCACCTATTGAAACCGTTCCCGTTCCTATTATTAGGGCCCAAGCCCTGAAAGGGCGCAGAGCCCTATTGTTCTTCCTCAGATTATTCTTTTTTTTTTTTTTTTTTTTTTTTTTTTTTTTTTTTTTCGACTTCTCGGGTACTTTTGGGGCACTTAACATGCTCGAAAACTCTTGAAACTTCGCACAGGCATCGGAATGCGCGGCCATCAGAGCCGGGCTGAAGCTGGTACCCGGGCGTGGCAGGGGGGCTCGACAGCGCCCCCTTAAGTGGGGTCTGAAAACTTGGTCCATATATCAAACACACTTGCACGTACATGTATGAAACTCGGTACACATATAGACCTCATCGGGCCAAACAACTTTCGTGCTCATAGTTATGCGTCAGCCCAACAGGAAGTGAGCTATAATCGGTTGTTCGGAAAACCCATGCTCTGGAATTTAATATACTCCTCCGAGGCCATTGTTTCGATCATCGCCAAACTCGGTCAGCATGAGAAGAACATATCCAGGATGCTAAATTGCGAACGGATTTTTGATATCTTAAACGGTTTGGCCGTGGCGAAGCAACGAATTTATGGCGAGAAAAGGTAAACAGGAAGTGTGTAATAACTTGTGCAAACATTGACTGATTTGGATGAAACTTCAGCTGTGTGTTCGTTGTAAGAGGCCGATCACATGGATATGACTTTTGTGAGTCAAAGTTATAGCGCCACCAACTGGCAGCAGGAAGTGTGTCACTTTCAAAAATGCTTTGAATCACCATCTTATTTTCACACGATTGACTTCAAACTTCATCAGTATAATGTGAAAACATGACAGATAGAGACATATGAATGAATTCCTGATATTTCAAATAATGCTGCCATGGCAACATGTCAAAGTTTAATAATGTTTTTGACTGTTTGTGTGCCCTCCCCTCTATCACCAAAAGGGGGCAGTGTTGTATTATTTTTGAAACTCCCTTTCTCTCTCTCTCTCTCTCTCTCTGTGCTTGCTTATGTGATTTATGAGGACACAAATGTGTATGATGACATAGGTATTGGTATTACAACGTAGTGGTTAATGTGGACATGAACTATGACACTATATCACTACAGAACTCATTTTCTAAATCACATTTGAGTTACAATTCTTATCATCTGACAGCCGTGATTTCATGTACTCATTCAGACAGAACTCTTTTTTTAAAACAGAGGAGTGTGAGTGTGTTTTCTATACATGTGCTTTACAGAAGGTCATGTGCTGTGTTTGCAAAGATCACTTTTGACACATTTGTCTTTAAATTCATTATTTACTGACATAGTTCAAATTTATTTTTAAAAAAAATTCACATTATTTTCTACAAGTGTCTGTTTATAAGTGTCTTTTTTTCACAGAAAGTTTTTGTTTGAACGTGAATATTTGTATAATTCAGGGTCTGAGTTTTTACGTTCTCCTCGTAGGTGATTTATTCAATCTCCACCAAACTCGGTCAACGTGAAACGGAAGCTTAACGCATTAAAAATATTTAACGCAAATAACACAGCGTCCGTTTTTATATCCATTTTTGCTTAGCGTTACATGATCACGCTCCTATTCATGTAAATGCTTCCAAGCGCGACAAGACACAAGAGAGCGCGCTGTATGCCAGTGTCCTGTCTGTGTGTGTGTGTGTGTGTGTGTGTGTGTGTCCTGTCTGTGTGTGTGTGTATGTGTATGTGTGTGTGTCAGTGTCCTGTCTGTGTGGATGCGTCTCATGTCAGCTATTCAAGGGACACTGACACACACACACACACACACACACACACACACACACACACTCGATGCATAGATAGACTCGCGTCAGTTTCATGCTCACATCGAGTTCTCTTTTGCCTAGGATTGCCAACTCTCACGCATTTGGCGTGACACTCACGCTTTCAGGCTCTGTCTCACGCTCTCACGCTGCCCAACTTAATCTCACGCCAAATTGCCAAACCTGCTTTTGATATTAAACAATGTCTAAGCTTTTACATTTTTTAAAGTTTTAATGCGAAATTCAAACAATAAATAGCGTTTTGGCGCTAATATGGCATAACAGTTAAAGCCAGAGTGTTGAAAAACCATTCGGAGTTGCGACATGCTCTATCATCTCCCGGCGGCGCGCGCAGTCGTGCTTCACAGAAATCTCAATACTTCTAGCGCTGTGTCAATACATTTGAATGGCTTGATACACAACAGCTCCACTTTACAGGGGTTTGCAGCAAGTTTTGGTAAACAGTACAGCATAGTGTGCATTGATTATTACATCAACCATACAGGATCGTTTTATAATGGAGTAATGCAACAATGTTAACATTAATGTTAATGTTTTTTATTGTACTTAGCCTTCAGGTATTCCATACTAATTGGTCATACTCATACTAATTGATGGTCAAATGTGACCATACACCTTAACTATTTTTCAATTAAATAAATGTTCTATATTTTAGTTCAATAATATTTATTGAATATTTTGAGGAGATCTTTTGGTACTAAATACTAGTTGTGCAATATTTATTGTCAATAATGACCACTTAAAATATTTTTCTTCTAATATTTGTATTATTTATATTACAATTAGTATAGTAATAAGGTTAAATTAGAGAATTATTTTTCAAAGAGGCAAATTAGAGTCATTTTGTGGAGTCAGCCTGTCATTAATGTTCATCAAAGAACAACGGGAACAGAGAAAATTGTAGCTTTAATGATGATTCATCTATATTTCATTTATTATTTATACAGTTAAGGAAGGTTTGATAACTATTACATTTCTGTATAACAGGGAAGGCCATGGGTAAATATAACATTTATTATTTTCATTTATTATTTATTTATTCCATTTATTATCATTTATTATTACTATACTCTCCTTGAAGTTTACTTCCCGCTACTTTTTCCCTCTTCCTCCCAACCGCGCGGCTGCAACTGTCTTCTTCTTCTTCGATAGTAGCCTAAGCCAGTGTTTCCCAACCTTTTTTCAGTCATTTTATCATACGTTACGCTAGGGGTGTAACGGTACAGATTGCTCACGGTTCGGTTTGTATCACGGTTTAAGGTTCCCCGTTTCGGTACGGTTCAGTATTTGCTATGTTCAGGGAAAAAAGGACTACTGTCAAATAAAACAAAAGAAAATAATAAGAACAAATCATTTAAATACAAGCAGCAGCACAAATAAATACTATTGAGCAAAGATACTAATAAAATAAACTATGCTTTTCAGGTTTTTCAGGTACGTCTAACATTAGTTTTCAGGTAGGCCTACAGAAATTGATCAAATGTAAAATAACATTGCATATATGACTGTATAAATTAAAGATTAATCCTATTAAACTTACAAAAGTTATTCAATCAAGAGCAGTGAGTGATGCCCTTGTCTTTTGTTTGACATTAAACAGACAGCAGTAAAGGCTACTGCCCCTTTAAGACCTCGGATATGCGTTGTCTTTTCTGGACTGTATAAAGCTTACTTAAGCCATTTACAGACTATGTCTGCTAGAATACTCATCAATATGTTGACATACTTTTTGCGTGAGTTTGTCCATTCAAGAGCAAGACTTGAAAGAGAACTCAATATTTGCGCGCTGAGAGACGTGTGCGCGCTCTCGGATGAGTGCACGGAAAATTTTCTCACAGTGCGCGCGACTTCTCATTCGCGTCTTCTGGCACTAAACCAGATAGTTGCGTGTTCTGAGCTAACACAATCAGAACGTAAAAATACGGGATATTTTACGGGAAAATACTAAAACGGGAAGACAGCGGGAAAAGAGCTAAAATACGTGAGAAACCCGGAAAAAACGGGAGGGTTGACAGCTATGGTGTGTGTGTGTGTGTGTGCGATATGTAGGCTTAGGGGTAGTGTAGGGGGATAGAATGTACAGTTTGTACAGTATACAAACCATTAAGTCTATGGAATGCCATCTGCCTGTCTTTCCCCTTCCCCCTCTCTATCTGTGTGTGTGTGTGGGGAGGGGGGGGGGGGGTCTCTCTCACCCTGTGAGAGAGACCCCCAGATTTTCTCTATTTTCACCAGATTGACTTCAAACTTCATCAGTATAATGTGAAAACATGACAGATAGAGACATATGAATGAATTCCTGATATTTCAAATAATGCTGCCATGGCAACATGTCAAAGTTTAATAATGTTTTTGGCTGTTTGTGTGCCCTCCCCTCTATCACCAAAAGGGGGCAGTGTTGTATTATTTTTGAAACTCCCTTTCTCTCTCTCTCTCTCTGTGCTTGCTTATGTGATTTATGAGGACACAAATGTGTATGATGACATGGGTATTGTATTACAACGTAGTGGTTAATGTGGACATGAACTAACTAATATCAGTACAGGACTCATTTTCTAAATGACATTTGAGTTACAATTCTTTTCACCTGACAGCCGTGATTTCATGTACTCATTCAGACAGAACTCTTTTTTTTAAAACAGAGGAGTGTGAGTGTGTTTTCTATACATGTGCTTTACAGAAGGTCATGTGCTGTGTTTGCAAAGATCACTTTTGACACATTTGTCTTTAAATTCATACTGACATAGTTCAAATTTATTTAAAAAAAAAATTCACATTATTTTCTACAAGTGTCTGTTTATAAGTGTCTTTTTTCACAGAAAGTTTTTGTTTAAACGTGAATATTTGTATAATTCAGGGTCTGAGTTTTTACGTTCTCCTCGTAGGTGATTTATTTAATCTCCACCAAACTCGGTCAACGTGAAACGGAAGCTTAACGCATTAAAAATATTTAACGCAAATAACACAGCGTCCGTTTTTATATCCATTTTTGCTTAGCGTTACATGATCACGCTCCTATTCATGTAAATGCTTCCAAGCGCGACAAGACACAAGAGAGCGCGCTGTATGCCAGTGTCCTGTCTGTGTGTGTGTGTGTGTGTGTGTGTGTGTGTCAGTGTCCTGTCTGTCTGTGTGTGTGTGTGTGTGTGTGTGTGTGTGTGTGTGTGTGTGTCCTGTCTGTGTGTGTGTGTGTGTGTGTGTGTGTGTGTCAGTGTCCTGTCTGTGTGGATGCGTCTCATGTCAGCTAATCAAGGGACACTGACACACACACACACACAAACACACACACACTCGACGCATAGATAGACTCGCGTCAGTTTCCTGCTCACATCGAGTTCTCTTTTGCTGTTGAACAAACAATAACACAGAGGATTTTGAGTATTCTCATATTAGAGTCTTAAATTAGTTAAATAACGTCTTAAATGAACTTTAAAGAGTTGTGAGGAAATGAGATGCGCGGGACCGCGCGTGAGATCCGCGGTTGTTCTTAAAGTGACAGGAGCACTGATGATGCCTGTCATTAATGTTCATCACAGAACAACGGGAACAGAGAAAATTGTAGCTTTAATGATGATTCATCTATACTTCATTTATTATTTATGCAGTTAAGGAAGGTTTGATAACTATTACATTTCTGTATAACAGGGAAGGCCATGGGTAAATATAACATTTATTATTTTGGGTTTATGTAAAGATTTTTTTAAGTTCACTTAAATTAAAAGTTGTTTTTTAAAGACTAATAAATGTTGAAATTGGGAGCTTTCAGTTATACTGTAATGTAACGTCATTAATGTTTCATAGAGAATTTAGTATCAGTGATACTGGCCTTCATTCATAAAAAATGACAATACAACACATATTTACAATATGCTGTCTTTAAATTGTTTCTAAATTAATTTGGAGAGTAACAGAAATTATTACAATATCAAAATATTACAAACTTAAAATATTAAAAACTTGCGATTAATCGTGATTAATTACAGAAAAAAATGTGATTAATTAGTTAATTTTTTACTTTACAGTCATTAGCTCTGACCAACAGGAAGTCAGATATTTTGGTTTGAACGTGAATATTTGTAATTTGTAATATTTGTATTCAGAAATGCGTGTGTTGGAGGGGTGTTTATTACAACATAATCATGGTTTATGAAGACATTTCATGTGTCCCCGTAAATAAAAATAGCTTTAACAGCATACTAAACAATTTTTTAATAAAAATGTAAAAATGCAGAATGTTTTCTGTGATAGTAGGTTTAGGGGTAGTGTGTGTGTGTGTGTGTGTGTGTGTGTGTGTGTGTGTGTGTGTGTGTGTGTGTGTGTGTGTGTGTGTGTGTGTGTGTGTGTGTGTGTGTGCGATATGTAGGCTTAGGGGTAGTGTAGGGGGATAGAATGTACAGTTTTTACAGTATACAAACCATTAAGTCTATGGAATGCCATCTGCCTGTCTTTCCCCTTCCCCCTCTCTATCTGTGTGTGTGTGTGTGTGGGGGGGGTCTCTCTCTCACCCTGTGAGTTTGTGTGTGTGCCTTTCTCTCAGTCCTTCCCCTCCCCCTCACTCTCACTCTATCATTGTGTGTGTGTGTGTGCCTTTCTCTTTTGATCATAATTTAACACTTTCATATAGACTATCACAAATAACTATCACTTAAAATAAAAACGTCATGTGATGTGTTTGCCAAGATCACGTATGATGCACATGTCTTTAAATTAATTATTTACTGATATAATATAAATGTATTAAAACATAAATTTCACATGATTTTATAAAAGTGGCTATTTATAATAAACTTCCATAAAATGTAGACACGCATCTTACTCTTACCTGACACTGATATTAAAATCATCTTTGCAGTTTCTGTGATTTGGCTCCATTTATACATTTTTTATTAAAAAGAATTTATTGGACCACCCATATTGAAATGAAAGCATGTTTTATGGTGCATAAGATTGGTGCACAAACGGTAGCTAAGGTAGCTCAAAAACACATGAAGAGAAGTGTTAGAATAAAACAACATCAGCATTCGAATGGTATTCTGAACTCATTCCAATTTGACCTTTGACATAATCTGACATGAAATTCATATAAATTTAATTGATCTCATAGATGTGGCTGTTGTGGTTTGTGGTCATAGCAGCACCAACTGCTGCAGTTAATGTGGTGAATTCAGATGACTTTGACATAATCCTTTTATGTTTTCCCATTTTAAATGCCTATTGCCTGCCGTGCACAGTTAAGCTGATGCCACCGGCGTGGCGGTGCCACCGGCTTGGGCCCGTCATCGCTGCTCGCAGCTTTAATTATTATTATTCATCTTCTTCTTCTTCTTCTTCCGCCACGAAGTCTATGGCAGCCCATAGAACCGTATGGTAAAAAGTTATGAAATTTGGCACACTAATAGAGGACAGTCTGAAATGTCACCATAGCAAATTTTGAGTCTCTAACTCAATCCCTCTAGCGCCACCATCAGTCCAAAATTAGACTCATGTTTATGCTAATAACTTTTGAACCATAAGGGCTAGAAACGAAATTCTTTTTTCCTCTGATTCCTTGGCTCAAGACAATTCGATTGCACCCTATGACGTCATTTTCCGTCATAATAATTTTCCCGCCATTTTTAATTAACCGAAAAACCTACTTTTGCGAACTCGTCCTAGACGGTTCATCCGATTTGCACGAAAATTGAACCAGATCATCTTCAGACCATGCTGACCAAAAATCTTGCAAATCAAGTTGATTCGTCAAATCATTTGCGAAAAACGCGCAAACAAATTTTACGTAGCGGTTGCAAAAGCACTCTTAAGGCAATATCTCCGCAACGCTTTATCGTATTCAAACCAAACTTGGTACATGTCATCACAAGCATGACTTGAGGCTACATGCAGTGTTTCGGCGCAGCGCCACCTACTGGTCCGGAGATACAAAAAATGGCTGTTTTTGCTTATACCATTTGAACCGTTTGTCCAAAAATCATAAAAGTAGTCTCGTTAGATTCAGGACGGCATGCCGAGTCGTCTGATATTCAATTTTACCATATCGGCCATTTTGGCTGTCGGCCATTTTGAATTATGTGCTAAAATGCTATATTTTACAAATGCATTAGTGTATTGTTACTAAACTCGGTATGTGACTTCCACTCCATGCCCTGAAGGTACTCAAAAAGTTTTGGGGCAGTGCCACCTTGTGGTCAAAAGTTATAACAAACTTGACAAAAATGCTAATAACTTTTGATTTAATTAGTTTAGTATAATGAAACTGGTCATAATACATTCATTGGCTCATGCCGATTCAATTGCATCCTATGACGTCATTTTCGGTCATGATAATTTCCCCGCCATATTTAATTTTCCAAAAAACCTACTTTTGCGAACTCGTCCTAGACGGTTTGTCCGATTTTCACGAAAATTGAACCAGATCATCTTCAGACCATGCTGACAAAAAATCTTGCAAATCAAGTTGATTCGTCAAATCATTTGCGATAAACGCGCAAACAAATTTTACGTAGCGGTTGCAAAAACACACTTAAGGCAATATCTCCGCAACGCTTTATCGTATTCAAACCAAACTTGGTACATGTCATCACAAGCATGACTTGAGGCAACATAAAGCGTTTCGGCGCAGCGCCACCTACTGGTCCGGAGATACGAAAAATGGCTATTTTTGCTTATAACTTCTGAACTGTTTGTCCAAAAATCATAAAAGTGGTCTCGTTACATTCAGGACGGCATGCCGAGTCGTCTGATATTCAATTTTACCATATCGGCCATTTTGGCTGTCGGCCATTTTGAATTTTGTCAAAAAATGCTATATTTTACAAATGCATTAGTATATTGTTACTAAACTCGGTATGTGACTTCCATGCTATGCCCTGAAGGTACTCAAAAAGTTTTAGGGCAGTGCCACCTTGTGGTCAAAAGATATAACAAACTTGACAAAAATGCTAATAACTTTTGATTAAATTAGCCTAGTATATTGAAACTGGTCATAATACATTTATTGGCTCATGCCGAGAACATAGATACTAATTTTGCCATATTTGGTCAAACATCCTGTCCTCAATGTTCTTATTTGATCAAAACCTACTTTTTCAAACTCATCCTAGACCGTTTATCCAATTTCCACCAAAATCGAATCGTATCATCTTCAGACTATGTCAACAAAAAGTTAGGGATTTTGCATCAATAGATGAAACCGTTTTTGTAAACCGCAGTGACGAAGTTGAGCCATGATGCCAAAATGACTCTTGAGGCTGTATCTCTGCAATGCTTTGACATATTGGCATCAAACTTTGCATGTGTCATTGTTCCCTTATTCTGACCACACCACATCAATTTCGTAACTGTGCCACCTATTGGTCAAAAGTGATAAACCATTAACTTATATTATCAGTGACTCTATATATGATATTTCAGCCATTTTGCCTAATCTTCTTAAACTGTATAATTGTTAATTGTTGCAGTTGGTCTGACACTCTCAGACTACAATGCATTTTTCAGCCTTTTGCCTAAAATCATCTTAAAACGTGATTAATTGCTCATTGCTCCAGTTGATCTGACACTGCCAGCCATTTTGGCATGTCTTGTCTTCTTCTTTGCGCTTGGCCCCGGTATTGCTGCTTGCAGCTATATTTAGGGGCCAAGCACCGAAGGTGCGAAGGCACCTATTGAAACCGTTCCCGTTCTTATTATTATTATTCATCTTCTTCTTCTTCTTCCGCCACGAAGTCTATGGCAGCCCATAGAACCGTATGGTAAAAAGTTGTGAAATTAGGCACACTAATAGAGGACAGTCTGAAATGTCACCGTAGCAAATTTGGAGTCTCAAACTCAATCCCTCTAGCGCCACCATCAGTCCAAAATTTGACTCATGTTTATGCTAATAACTTTTGAACCATAAGGGCTAGAAACAAAATTCTTTTTTCCTCTGATTCCTTGGCTCAAGGCGATTCGATTGCACCCTATGACGTCATTTTCCGTCATAAAAATTTTCCCGCCATTTTTAATTTTCCGAAAAACCTACTTTTACGAACTCGTCCTAGACGGTTCATCCGATTTGCACGAAAATTGATCCAGATCATCTTCAGACCATGCTGACAAAAAATCTTGCAAATCAAGTTGATTCGTCAAATCATTTGCGATAAACGCGCAAACAAATTTTACGTAGCGGTTGCAAAAACACTCTTAAGGCAATATCTCCGCAACGCTTTATCGTATTTAAACCAAACTTGGTACATGTCATCACAAGCATGACTTGAGGCAACATACAGCGTTTCGGCGCAGCGCCACCTACTGGTCCGGAGATACGAAAAATTTCTATTTTTGCTTATAACTTCTGAACTGTTTGTCCAAAAATCATAAAAGTGGTCTCGTTACATTCAGGACGGCATGCCGAGTCGTCTGATATTCAATTTTACCATATCGGCCATTTTGGCTGTCGGCCATTTTGAATTTTGTCAAAAAATGCGATATTTTACAAATGCATTAGTATATTGTTACTAAACTCGGTATGTGACTTCCTTGCTATGCCCTGAAGGTACTCAAAAAGTTTTAGGGCAGTGCCACCTTGTGGTCAAAAGATATAACAAACTTGACAAAAATGCTAATAACTTTTGAATAAATTAGCCTAGTATATTGAAACTGGTCATAATAGAGTCATTGGCTCATGCCGATTCAATTGCAACCTATGATGTCATTTTCGGTCATGATAATTTCCCCGCCATTTTTAATTTTCCAAAAAACCTACTTTTACGAACTCGTCCTAGACGGTTTGTCCGATTTGCACGAAAATTGAACCAGATCATCTTCAGACCATGCTGACAAAAAATCTTGCAAATCAAGTTGATTTGTCAAATCGTTTTCGATAAACGCGCACACAAATTTTGCGTAGCGGTTGCAAAAACACTCATAAGCCTATATCTCCACAACGCTTTATCGTATTCAAACCAATCTTGGTATATGTCATCACAAGCATGACCTGAAGCAACATGCAGCGTTTCGGCGCAGCGCCACCTACTGGTCCGGAGATACAAAAAATGGCTATTTTTGCTTATAACTTTTGAACTGTTTGTCCAAAAATCATGTCTTCCGCACCATGCTTTGAAGGTACTCAAAACGTTTTGGGGCAGTGCCACCTTGAGGTCAGAGGTTATAACAAAATTTACAAACATGCTAATAACTTTTGATTAAATTAGCCTAGTTTAATGAAACTGGTCATAATACATTTATTGGCTCATGCCGAGAACATAGATACTAATTTTGCCATATTTGGTCAAACATCCTGTCCTCAATGTTCTTATTTGATCAAAACCTACTTTTTCAAACTCATCCTAGACCGTTTATCCAATTTCCACCAAAATCGAATCGGATCATCTTCAGACTATGTCAACAAAAAGTTAGGGATTTTGCATCAATAGATGAAATTGTTTTTGTAAACCGCAGTGACGAAGTTGAGCCATGATGCCAAAATGACTCTTGAGGCTGTATCTCTGCAATGCTTTGACATATTGGCATCAAACTTTGCATGTGTCATTGTTCCCTTATTCTGACTACACCACATCAATTTCGTAACTGTGTCACCTATTGGTCAAAAGTGATAAACCATTAACTTATATTATCAGTGACTCTATATATGATATTTCAGCCATTTTGCCTAATCTTCTTAAACTGTATAGTTGTTAATTGTTGCAGTTGGTCTGACACTCTCAGACTACAATGCATTTTCAGCCTTTTTGCCTAAAATCATCTTAAAACGTGATTAATTGCTTATTGCTCCAGTTGATCTGACACTGCCAGCCATTTTGGCATGTCTTGTCTTCTTCTTTGCGCTTGGCCCCGGTATTGCTGCTTGCAGCTATATTTATTATTCATCTTCTTCTTCTTCCGCCACGAAGTCTATGGCAGCCCATAGAACCGTATGGTAAAAAGTTATGAAATTTGGCACACTAATAGAGGACAGTCTGAAATGTCACCATAGCAAATTTTGAGTCTCTAACTCAATCCCTCTAGCGCCACCATCAGTCCAAAATTAGACTCATGTTTATGCTAATAACTTTTGAACCATAAGGGCTAGAAACGAAATTCTTTTTTCCTCTGATTCCTTGGCTCAAGACAATTCGATTGCACCCTATGACGTCATTTTCCGTCATAATAATTTTCCCGCCATTTTTAATTAACCGAAAAACCTACTTTTGCGAACTCGTCCTAGACGATTCATCCGATTTGCACGAAAATTGAACCAGATCATCTTCAGACCATGCTGACAAAAAATCTTGCAAATCAAGTTGATTCGTCAAATCATTTGCGATAAACGCGCAAACAAATTTTACGTAGCGGTTGCAAAAGCACTCTTAAGGCAATATCTCCGCAACGCTTTATCGTATTCAAACCAAACTTGGTATATGTCATCACAAGCATGACTTGAGGCAACATGCAGCGTTTCGGCATAGCGCCACCTACTGGTCCGGAGATACAAAAAATGGCTGTTTTTGCTTATAACTTTTGAACCGTTTGTCCAAAAATCATAAAAGTGGTCTCGTTAGATTCAGGACGGCATGCCGAGTCGTCTGATATTCAATTTTACCATATCGGCCATTTTGGCTGTCGGCCATTTTGAATTATGTGCTAAAATGCTATATTTTACAAATGCATTAGTGTATTGTTACTAAACTCGGTATGTGACTTCCACTCCATGCCCTGAAGGTACTCAAAAAGTTTTGGGGCAGTGCCACCTTGTGGTCAAAAGTTATAACAAACTTGACAAAAATGCTAATAACTTTTGATTTAATTAGCTTAGTATAATGAAACTGGTCATAATACATTCATTGGCTCATGCCGATTCAATTGCATCCTATGACGTCATTTTCGGTTATGATAATTTCCCCGCCATATTTAATTTTCCAAAAAACCTACTTTTGCGAACTCGTCCTAGACGGTTTGTCCGATTTGCACGAAAATTGAACCAGATCATCTTCAGACCATGCTGACAAAAAATCTTGCAAATCAAGTTGATTCGTCAAATCATTTGCGATAAACGCGCAAACAAATTTTACGTAGCGGTTGCAAAAGCACTCTTAAGGCAATATCTCCGCAACGCTTTATCGTATTCAAACCAAACTTGGTACATGTCATCACAAGCATGACTTGAGGCAACATGCAGTGTTTCGGCGCAGCGCCACCTACTGGTCCGGAGATACAAAAAATGGCTGTTTTTGCTTATAACTTTTGAACCGTTTGTCCAAAAATCATAAAAGTGGTCTCGTTAGATTCAGGACGGCATGCCGAGTCGTCTGATATTCAATTTTACCATATCGGCCATTTTGGCTGTCGGCCATTTTGAATTATTACTCAAAAAGTTTTGGGGCAGTGCCACCTTGTGGTCAAAAGTTATAACAAACTTGACAAAAATGCTAATAACTTTTGATTTAATTAGCTTAGTATAATGAAACTGGTCATAATACATTCATTGGCTCATGCCGATTCA
This sequence comes from Gobio gobio, assembly GCF_949357685.1. Classification (NCBI taxonomy): domain Eukaryota; kingdom Metazoa; phylum Chordata; class Actinopteri; order Cypriniformes; family Gobionidae; genus Gobio; species Gobio gobio. The sequence goes on along the minus strand of NC_137101.1, from coordinate 52,590,772 downwards.
ATTGCATCCTATGACGTCATTTTCGGTTATGATAATTTCCCCGCCATATTTAATTTTCCAAAAAACCTACTTTTGCGAACTCGTCCTAGACGGTTTGTCCGATTTGCACGAAAATTGAACCAGATCATCTTCAGACCATGCTGACAAAAAATCTTGCAAATCAAGTTGATTCGTCAAATCGTTTTTGATAAAAGTGCATACAAATTTTACGTAGCGGTTGCAAAAACACTCATAAGGCTATATCTCCACAATGCTTTATCGTGTTCAATCCAAACTTGGTACATGTCATCACAAGCATGACTTGAGGCAACATGCAGTGTTTCGGCGCAGCGCCACCTACTGGTCCGGAGATACAAAAAATGGCTGTTTTTGCTTATAACTTTTGAACTGTTTGTCCAAAAATCATAAAAGTTGTCTCGTTAGATTCAGGACGGTATTCAGAGTTGTCTGATATTCAATTTTACCATATCGGCCATTTTGGCTCTCGGCCATTTTGAATTATGTGCTAAAATACTATATTTTACAAACGCATTAGTCTATCGTTACGAAACTTGGTATGGGTCTTCCGCACCATGCTTTGAAGGTACTCAAAAAGTTTTGGGGCAGTGCCACCTTGTGGTCAGAGGTTATAACAAAATTAATAGACATGCTAATAACTTTTGATTAAATTAGCCTAGTTTAATGAAACTGGTCATAATACATTTATTGGCTCATGCCGAGAACATGGATACTAATTTTGCCATATTTGGTCAAACATCCTGTCCTCAATGTTCTTATTTGATCAAAACCTACTTTTTCAAACTCATCCTAGACCGTTTATCCAATTTCCACCAAAATCGAATCGTATCATCTTCAGACTGTGTCAACAAAAAGTTAGGGATTTTGCATCAATAGATGAAACCGTTTTTGTAAACCGCAGCGACGAAATTGAGCCATGATGCCAAAATTACTCTTGAGGCTGTATCTCTGCAATGCTTTGACATATTGGCATCAAACTTTGCATGTGTCATTGTTCCCTTATTCTGACCACAGCACATCAATTTCGTAACTGTGCCACCTATTGGTCAAAAGTGATAAACCATTAACTTATATTATCAGTGACTCTATATATGATGTTTCAGCCATTTTGCCTAATCTTCTTAAACTGTATAATTGTTAATTGTTGCAGTTGGTCTGACACTCTCAGACTACAATGCATTTTTCAGCCTTTTGCCTAAAATCATCTTAAAACGTGATTGATTGCTCATTGCTCCAGTTGATCTGACACTGCCAGCCATTTTGGCATGTCTTGTCTTCTTCTTTGCGCTTGGCCCCGGTATTGCTGCTTGCAGCTATATTTATTATTATTATTCATCTTCTTCTTCTTCTTCTTCTTCTTCCGCCGCGAAGTCTATGGCAGCCCATAGAACCGTATGGTAAAAAGTTGTGAAATTTGGCACACTAATAGAGGACAGTCTGAAATGTCACCGTAGCAAATTTGGAGTCTCAAACTCAATCCCTCTAGCGCCACCATCAGTCCAAAATTTGACTCATGTTTATGCTAATAACTTTTGAACCATAAGGGCTAGAAACAAAATTCTTTTTTCCTCTGATTCCTTGGCTCAAGACGATTCGATTGCACCCTATGACGTCATTTTCCGTCATAAAAATTTTCCCGCCATTTTGAATTTTCCGAAAAACCTACTTTTACGAACTCGTCCTAGACGGTTCATCCGATTTGCACGAAAATTGAACCAGATCATCTTCAGACCATGCTGACCAAAAATCTTGCAAATCAAATTGATTTGTCAAATCATTTGCGATAAACGCGCAAACAAATTTTACGTAGCGTCTGCAAAAACACACTTAAGGCAATATCTCCGCAACGCTTTATCGTATTCAAACCAAACTTGGTACATGTCATCACAAGCATGACTTGAGGCAACATACAGCGTTTCGCCGCAGCGCCACCTACTGGTCCGGAGATACGAAAAATTGCTATTTTTGCTTATAACTTCTGAACCGTTTGTCCAAAAATCATAAAAGTGGTCTCGTTACATTCAGGACGGCATGCCGAGTCGTCTCATATTCAATTTTACAATATCGGCCATTTTGGCTGTCGGCCATTTTGAATTTTGTCAAAAAATGCTATATTTTACAAATGCATTAGTGTATTGTTACTAAACTCGGTATGTGACTTCCATGCTATGCCCTGAAGGTACTCAAAAAGTTTTAGGGCAGTGCCACCTTGTGGTCAAAAGATATAACAAACTTGACAAAAATGCTAATAACTTTTGATTAAATTAGCCTAGTATATTGAAACTGGTCATAATAGAGTCATTGGCTCATGCCGATTCAATTGCAACCTATGATGTCATTTTCGGTCATGATAATTTCCCCGCTATTTTTAATTTTCCAAAAAACCTACTTTTGCGAACTCGTCCTAGACGGTTTGTCCGATTTGCACAGAAATTGAACCATATCATCTTCAGACCATGCTGACAAAAAATCTTGCAAATCAAGTTGATTTGTCAAATCGTTTTCGAAAAACGCGCACACAAATTTTGCGTAGCGGTTGCAAAAACACTCATAAGCCTATATCTCCACAACGCTTTATCGTATTCAAACCAATCTTGGTATATGTCATCACAAGCATGACCTGAGGCAACATGCAGCGTTTCGGCGCAGCGCCACCTACTGGTCCGGAGATACAAAAAATGGCTATTTTTGCTTATAACTTCTGAACTGTTTGTCCAAAATTCATGTCTTCCGCACCATGCTTTGAAGGTACTCAAAAAGTTTTTGGGCAGTGCCACCTTGTGGTCAGAGGTTATAACAAAATTTACAAACATGCTAATAACTTTTGATTAAATTAGCCTAGTTTAATGAAACTGGTCATAATACAGTCATTGGCTCATGCCGAGAACATAGATACTAATTTTGCCATATTTGGTCAAACATCCTGTCCTCAATGTTCTTATTTGATCAAAACCTACTTTTTCAAACTCATCCTAGACCGTTTGTCCAATTTCCACCAAAATCGAATCGTATCATCTTCAGACTGTGTCAACAAAAAGTTAGGAATTTTGCATCAATAGATGAAACCGTTTTTGTAAACCGCAGTGACGAAGTTGAGCCATGATGCCAAAATTACTCTTGAGGCTGTATCTCTGCAATGCTTTGACATATTGGCATCAAACTTTGCATGTGTCATTGTTCTCTTATTCTGACCACACCACATACATTTCGTAACTGTGCCACCTATTGGTCAAAAGTGATAAACCATTAACTTATATTATCAGTGACTCTATATATGATATTTCAGCCATTTTGCCTAATCTTCTTAAACTGTATAATTGTTAATTGTTGCAGTTGGTCTGACACTCTCAGACTACAATGCATTTTCAGCCTTTTGCCTAAAATCATCTTAAAACATGATTAATTGCTCATTGCTGCAGTTGATCTGACACTGCCAGCCATTTTGGCATGTCTTGTCTTCTTCTTTGCGCTTGGCCCCGGTATTGCTGCTTGCAGCTATATTTCATTTTGTGACTGTTTTTGTCACCTTACATGAAAAGTGCTTATTCATACTTGAAATGATCAGTTTTTACGAGTATTTGAGAGAGATCTAACGTTACAAACCTTTCCTCTGCTCAAGGATCAGTTGAGCTGCTCTGGATGATGCATTATCATATTTACTGTTATTTTATTTTATTACCTTATCAATTCATAATCAAAGCCATGTCTGCAGTTGTGCCACCTTGACATTTGAGAATGATACAAATCGTAACCTCTGATATTTGTAAAATGTGTTTATATGAAAGGCTTCAAACCTAAAAATATCCCATAGTATTTAGTATATTTTTTTATTAAGACCGTTTCAAATAGTTTTTTGAGTCTGTACCACCTGACATTTTGGCGGTTTAAGATGTCAAAAAATAAAACAATGTTTTATTTGAACGTAATAAAGTTGATATGAATTAAATATGTTTGATAGAATAAAGTGATATAAGTCATGAATTTATCTAATTATTATAAAAGGGAACAATGCACCTGGACACACAAATATGCACATCATGTCATTGAGCCGAATATCAAACACTGTAAATGTGTGATTGAGGAGGTAAACTATATGAGTTGAATATGGATAAGTTTGTGATGCATTGCCTATATTTTGATATATTTATTTGCTATTCAATCACTGCTGACTGCATTAAGTGAAGTCCTCTATATAAGACATTTACTGCTTATATGGCAATATTGTATCTGATGAGAAGTTATATTAATAATATTTTCTTAAGTGGTCAACTGATGATGTTTTTTTAATGGCCAATGCTGATATCACGGAGAGCAGGTCAGCTGATATACTTTATATTTATTTGAATTAATAAATAAATCTCTAAATGAAACAGACTTTAGATGGCAGCTTCTTGATTCTGTAATCATATTACAGTGTTTTCACAAAGAAATTGTTGGACAAATATGAATAAAAAGGAAGTACACACTGTAACCAAAAGGGCACTGAGTAGCTCATCTGGTAAGTTTGTGCACCTTTCAGATGTAAATGTATTTGTCATTTTCACATTTACAAAAGCCTGTTAAATGTGTAACATTTATGTTTATGGACTCAGTCTTTCCTCATTATTCGACTCCAGCTGGATTGAGCCACCTCAACTTCACTGTGCTCAATAAAATAAAGCACAACTGCACAAATAATCCTGTAATAAACAGAACAGCTCAGTTTGATTTACCAATATGAATGGTTGAAATGTTGATAATTAACTATTAATAAATGATCATAGGACATGTATTCAATGCTAAACATTCACTGTCAATCCCGTGTTTTACACTTTGCTTGTTTGTCATCAAGGTTTGACAAATCATTTTACTGTCACTTGTGTCAGAGCTTTATATGTTTTCATGAAATGTTATTTCGTTCTTGTTATTGGTCTCACCTTCGGACACTCCTATCTGACAACATCATATGTAAGGAATCAATTCCCTGTGATACAGCGTCCTCTCTGGATACAGTGTTGATACTGATGAACTCCACAGCATCTCCAGTGTTTAGTAAAACATCAGCAGTGAACTGTAGTAAATAAGTCATCAGTGAAATGTGTTCAGAAAGCCAACTCACTTCAAGTCCTTCTTTGATGTGGTGTGAGGCCAAAGTCTATTAACTCTATCTGCATGGTCTCCTGGTGGACAAGACTGTTCATCTAATGTGTGTCACTGTGATGAACATCACATATATTGCAGAGATGTAGTGCATCAATGCGTTTACACATAATGCGTTCCACTACAGTCAGGCAATCTTCCTTTTCTTTGATTAAATCACACATATTGCAGTGATGTAGTGCATCAATGCGTTTCCACATGATGCGTTCCACTACAGTCAGGCAATCTTCCTTTTCTTTGATGAAATCATACAAGGTCATGGAGCGATGATCATATTTCATAATTAAGATGGATTGATCTTCCATGAGATACAAGGGTAGACTAGTTGTCGCCCCATGACTAGATTTAGATCACAATGACCCAAGAGGTCATAGAAAAGGCGTCTTCAGGTCTGGTGTCGTGTGCAGAAAACGTCCATCTTCAATATTGGGCCTGCACTGATCATGCAACGCACACACAAAAGCACTAGGGTATAACGCACTCTGGTTAGTGTCAGCGGATCCTGACATTTATCAAAAGAACACCCGATACCTAAACAAAGATACAGCCATCGCTCTCCTTCGTCAGAGAGAGACATACATACTAGATATTCTTTTATTCTTTAAGGACTGAATATATGAACATTGAGAAGAATAGGTGTATAAAAGAAGAGACACAGGTATCTGACCTGCCCCTTCACAACACAACCATACGTGCCGCCAACCCATCAGGACTAAGGCTGTTGTAGCCCCAATTGTTGTCGTTAATGCAGATTCAGTGGCCCAATGGATTGGTTCCGAATGGCATACTACCTGAACGCACAACAATAACCATCTACCACAAAAACTCATCTACGCAAAACATAGTATACCGGATTATGATAACTATGTAACACGCCCACCTGAAGGCACAAATCCGGATGCGAGATGTAGATGTGATCCAGTAGTGTGCGCTTTTTAGTTGTTGCGGTGGTGATCAGTTGCGTGTATCCTTTCGACTGAAATAAATCCAGAACAGCTTTTTTCCCCCGTGCCTAGGAGGTCCTCGTTAAAGTCGCCACAGACAATGACGGGATGTTTGTCCGCTATGTCCAAATAATCCAACAGACTCTTCACGTTCTTCAAGAAGTCTTCAAATCCGTAGTGCGGTGGCCTGTACACGGCAGCGATTGTCAATTGGATGGGACTATCCACTTTGATGATGACAAACTCCAGATCGGTCACAAAATGTGACGCAGTCTGTGAAAACCCAGCTAAAGTCATTTTTTGGTGATTCACTGTTTTATACATAAAATCATCCTACATAATGTATAGAACATTCTGTGAAAATATAACCTTGATATCTTTAATATTGACTGAGTAAGACCATGTCAAATTTTTTTGGAATTTCGGCCTCAGAAAATCATGATTTTGAAAAATTCCAATTTTAAAATCAAGCTTATTTTTAAAATTGCAAAACATTTTAACCATTATTATTCTGACTACGTGCCATATACCACATAAAAGCTAAGATTCTCCCATTTTCAGTGATATAGGACACATTTATGGGAAAATTGTCTATTTATTATGATGTGCATGTCCATGGGGGCACCACAAGAGCTTGATTTACAAAGTCAGTTCACTCTAATGATTTGTAGACTATAACTTTATTAGTAAAATGAAATCTCAGTAGAAAATTTCATAAATAGGCCTATATATAACCATTAATATATAAAACAGCCATAGAAAATCTCACTGTGTAACATTTGTAAAGTAAATCTAATGCCCTACCAAGTGAACAGGTCAGTCTCAAACCTTTATACAGTTAGTGATAACTGTGAATCTTCACTTTTCGATTAGATTATGATTCATTATGATTTTTTTCATGGCTCATTGCGCTTAATAACTCTTTTACATAAAGCACGTCCTGCACTTTATGTTCTCATATTCATGCATGTTCTATTCGTATAGGCTTACAAACCGAAACCAAAACATCAGACGCAAGAGCTTTGCTTCCGAAGGACATACGCAACTTTTTTATATTAATATATAATACTACAATACTACTAAATACTTTATTTAGACTACAAAAAACAGTAGTCCTATATTAATCCTTATTAATTAAACTATCAGCTGTTCTGTCCCTTGCGCTTCGCGTGCCCGCGGCCGCCCTGTCAGAGAGGGCATTCATAAACTCAGCGTATCAGTATCCAAAAACCAAACTATTTCGACACGTCGCAGCCATTAAATGTGTTTAAAATAAGATGGATATATCGGCAGAAGGTGTAGTTTGAAAGCTAATAAGCTGTTCCTGAAATGTCGGTGATGGCATAAAGAAATTCACAAAGAAATCGGAACCCGGCTTAAGTCGCCGTTTTCTTGCCTTTCCCGACACTGACCTGATCGTTGGTTGTGCGGATTGATATTATGGTCTGTTTGCACTTTGTAATTTTAAAAAATATGTTTCTGAACCGAATGATATAAGAATCAGCAGTTGTTTCTGCGTCGAAAGTAAACATTAAATCAATATTTAAGAAGCCCACGTCCGGTATTTTTTGGTTCAAAATAATAAAACGTAGCGTCAATAAAATAATTTATTTCAGTATTTATATTATAAATGAAAAATTGAGTACTGCATCTCAAAGCCCTTGGTATAATCTATCATTTACAGCAATAAACACAAATCACCTGTTTTGGTAATTTTTATGGCTATGACTACTTTGACGCTCTATATCTCAACATTAGATTATGCGACTTTAGCCGGGGTTTCACAGACAGGGTCACAAATATGACAACGCCACCTCCATATTTCTTTGCAATGTCTTGGTGAGTTGAGTACGACACGTGTCTATTGCGCATAAATGCGTTGTATCCTTGCAATTGGAGATGGGGTGAAATGAACGATCCGGTCAGGTGAGTTTCCGTCAGGCAAAGAATATCTGACAAAAGCAGTTTGTGATGCCTTCTGATGTCTTCAATGTGCGACGACAGTCCATGATGTGTAATCCACAGAGCGAGGTCGTCCTGCTGAGGGTGACGTAGGCCATTCCCGGCTCAAAAATCTTCTTCGGCGACACTACGGCATCCTGCATGGTCATACCCTGAACTTTGTGAGCCGTGCAGTCTTAGGCCAACTTGATGGGGAACTGTCGACGAACTGCTCCTTTCCTCAGACTTTCTTCAGATCTCTCGATGTAGACCAAGTCGTCTTCTTCACCTTCTTGCACCCTTCTGCGGTGATTCTTGCCTGCGTTGGCATTGTCCAGTTGAAGTCCAAGCATCTGAACGGAGTCGATTCCATCTTTTGTCTTACGGACAATATTGGAAATCTTCCCAAAACATCCGTTGACGATTCCATCTTCAACGTCCAAGTTCCTGGTCACCATTATGCGCACTCCCAACGCAATTTTGATGGTGTCGAGCAAGTCTTCCTTTTTTCAGACGACAGGCTTGTTTGTTTTCTTCATCCCTCCCATCCTTATCTCTTTCCGGTAGTCTTCGGCATCGACGGTTTTGATGTCAGTGTGAAGAGCGTGGATCGTTTGGGTGTTGTGTCTGTGGACTTCCTTGTTGGTGGCAAATATGTGCAGTACATTACACGGCCAGTCTTCTGGGTTCTTTACGGTCTGAAGTAACAGTGCTCTATTGTCATCTCTAACATCGTCGGAGTTCTGCTTAACTCGTAGCCGGTTCAGAAGTTGGGCAAAAGCAAGGTCCTCTTTCTGACACATAATCTCTGAGAAGGTAATCATTTGGAAATAGTCTTTCCAGAAGTCCAAAACATCCTCTTCATACACACACAGGGGTTTGGCTTTACCCAGAGGTGGCAGTTGGTAAAAGTCACCCACTGCGAGTACAGAGATTCCACCGAAAGGTTTCTTGCTGCCTTTGATTTGCTGAAATCTCCAATTTATGTAGGCAAAAAGATGCTTTGAAATCATGGAGACTTCATCAATGATCAGAATTTCGACATTGCGTAGCCTAGCTCGTAGCTCATCTAGAGCATTTCCAAGTCCTTGATACGGCGGCTTCAGGTTCCTTGGAAGTTTTAAGATGGAATGCAGCGTTTTACCGGAAATATTGAACGCTGCCGTTCCAGTAAACGCACTAGAGCACCGTGGGCACGGAGAGATCCCCTTCCTCTTGGAGTCGAGGCAGTTGACGTAGAATTTTCGTTGCTTCCGTGTATATGCACTTGATGATGTGCGATTTGCCACAACCAGCACCACCCGTTACGAAGTAGTAAAACGGTTCTGGATTATAACCCCCCACACACGCTTCTGACACCACTGGCAGACAGTGTAGAATCTGGCTGCCTGCGTCTCGTTGAGACTTCGAAACAACTTCCTAGTAAATTCAACACTCATCTGGGGCTCCTCTACTCGTGGTACAACTCCATCTCCGTGTTCAAGAATTTGATATTCTGGAACATGGTCTTGTACAACATTCTCGTCATCAGGATTGATGTCTTCTCGTTCCGCAATGCACTCCAAGCGATCTACTTCGATTTTAGGTGCAAAAGCGGTCCATGCGTTCTCAGGTGGACCTTGCTGTTGCAGCTGATCAAATGCCTTCTCCACTTCGTCGCTGTGTTTCTCAAACTTGTCTTGGTGTGCTTGCACTATGGCACGAACAGGCATCAGGAGACCCGGGTGCGTAGGAAGCTCCACAGATGCACTACTGTAAAACTGCTCATAAGTTGGAAATTTATGAGGTTTTAGCTGTTCGTTGGAACGTTAGGGCAAATAAAGTTTAAGTAGCCTACTGTAAAAAAAATTTGGCTTGTTTTTCTTTGGAAAAGCGCGCGTACCTAATAACTGCAGCTTTGCCGACGGTTCTTTTCTTGAAAAATCCCATACCGTTGAGCAGTCGGTGAACATTCTTGCCTTTGGTTTGCTGACCGAACAAGATTTGGCATTCCGAAGCAAAATCTGCCAGACACATCATTTCAAACTCTCGGGTTTGAGGCCTTGCTCTGTATTTACCGATGATCCCTGACATCCAGACATCCTCTGAATCGGGATCTTGATTTAGTAGGACGCTAAGGGGGAGACTCATCTTAAGCGTGTCATCATCCGTCGGTATAAACACAACGCTTCATGAACACTTCTTCAACGGTAAGCTGCATGTTCGTGCCACAGACTCCTGAGCGCTTACTTGCCTATGTTTGGAGTACGCCTGCATTATGTGCTCCATCTCGTCCTCCTCGTTAACGTTACTTTCGCGCACACCCTTGATTACGTTTTTTAACGAGTCGCCCCTTTTCGTGCTCCGGCTTGGAAATGTATGACAGCATGTACATGATGCAGCTAAAGGCATCAAATACATAATGAATGTCCATGTTGGCGTTCCACGCCCTCAACAAATCGGGATTGTATCCGTTCACCCAAGACTCCTTTGGATCGTGCTTAAGCAAAATCACATTGGAAGTGGACAATGCTTCGACGGAGTTAGTGTAATCATTGACAGTCATCTTACACTTTGTCAGTAGCTCTGACAAGCTGTTAAAGGAGGCTTGGGGATCATTTAACAAATCCCACACCGGCTTGAGTTTAGTTCGCGCGTCACTCATGGCTTTTTGAGCAGCCTCCCGTCTCGCCGCCGCCTTTCTCTCGTTTCTTTGTTTTTGCTCATCTTCAGGGTTCTGTGGTCGGGGACGAGCGATACCGGTTTTAGACATGCAGCTTCCCGATGAAGAAGCCTCCGTGTCATCCTCTTCTTCAGGACGCTGCGGTCGCGGACGAGTTATCGTGGTGTTAGTCACCGGTAGCTTAGGGAACCCAAATCGACACAATAAATTACCTTTTTCACACGACTTGGAGTGGTTCCTGCTATGAAGCTGAACTTCGGTGACAATTCGATGAAGCTCAGGATCAGCGTCGGAATCGGGCAACCGGCAGGTTATATAGCGGTCGATAAAATTGCAAACTACTTTATCCTGATCGTTTTCAAACTCTGGTGCATCCTTTACCCAAACGAGAAGATGAATGTGTGGGCTACCTCTAGCTTGAAACTCAACCCTGTAAAAGTAATCCTCGACTTTACCAATGGGTTGGGCAGGCGACAGGAGCAGATGTGTCATTAGCGCGTCCACGCGTTTTTTAAACATGCGCATGACAGTGACGGGGTTGCTTTGGAGGACTTCACATTTCGTCGTCCAGTCAAGCTGAAAAGTCAATCAGTTCACCTTGCTGGGCCTTGATCGCCGTTATCACTTCAGGCCATCGCATTTCGGCCGCGCTGAAAGTGCAAAAAAACGTAGGGGTCCGTAACTGTCTGCAGAACTCTCAAAGTTTTTTCCCAGTAAGCTGGAGAACCTCTCAACTGTTGCATGAACCGTGTGGCATCTCTGTTGTGAACCAATCTCTCGATCTCGCGGCTATCTTGAAGCAGCTTGTTGGAAATTCTTCTGCCGTCTCGTAACCGGTTTACCTCTTCGCAACTGGATGGACATGCTGTTTCTAGCCAGTTGCGTTTCTGTCACAAACTGTGCGAAAAAAAGGTAAGTCTGATCTTTGGCGAAACGCGTATCCACGCAGAACAACTTGCGTTGAAATACATACTGGGAGATATCGATACCTGTCTCGCCTCATCGATTATGTTCTGTCCAGTTGGGAATTGAACAGGGAACGCCATGGCTTCCAGCTTTGGGATCTTGAAAAACCCTACAGGCTTTTGTCCTTCTGCAGGAGCGATGCTAAATATTCCCTCACCGTACGACAAGATCTCTTGTGCAATGTCAGGCGGCCGCATACACGTGTCTAATGTGAGACCCGGTCTGAGTTCATCTTTTTCTTCGACACTAACCTGTTGCTCATCCTGCTGAGCAACATCGACTTCTCCGTCGTCGGTTTCCTCATCTAGGTCGAATATCGCCGTTTCTCTTATGGAGATGTCCCTGTATTCCGAATGAATTGCTTTCAGCGTCGCTAAAGCTGCAAGCACGTTACCCATGTTAACGGTAAGAAAGTGCTGGTAACCTTTAAACTTAATGTGTCTCTTTAACTTGACCTGCAGTAGCTGGGACTCACTACTAGGTCTTGGGAGAGAGTTGACAGTCTTCTCCACCTCAGAGGGCACACACACAACACTTCCATGAAAGGCTCGCTGTCTTCCTTTGGGTAACGCGACTATTTTGGCGAATGGTAAAATTTTGGCGACGAGTTGGCATTCAAGGACATTCAATTCAAGCAGTTCAGCAGGAATGGGTGGCAATTCAAGTTGGTTAGCTGCAGCAATTGTAGACATGTGGCCTCTTTTAAGTAGGGATGGGTCGCGATTTTCGAATATTCGATTAGTTATTTAATTATAGAATATCGAATAGTATGTGCGATTATCGTCCAAAAAAAATCCCCATGTTGTCGGTGCTGATGTGGTGCTGACGCGTTCATGTAACCAGAGGCGCTGCCAATAACGCACCTAAAGCTGCCAGTAACGCTCCTAAAGCTGCCAGTCCATCTCAGGGTGTTTTATACTGGACACGTTTGCTGTGTTCCGAGTCTGATTGTTCCCTCCGCCTCCGCAGTGTTGGTCTGGTTTCACACTCAACTTGAACCCTGGTGCGTTTGCGTTCATCTTACGTCATCACAAACGTGCACGGGCGTGATAGAAAACAGAATGCGGGTCAATATATTGGGCTTTTTTCAATTAATTTGGTGCTATTATGTGCAGCTGAGTAAACGACACTTGGGTTTACCGTATGTGTGTCGCTTGAAGGCGGCTTTGCTGCTTGCAAACAGACTCTTTTGAGGAGACGGTGAATTGCCATTCATTTGCTGCCCTGATTGCACTCTATGCGCGAATACACTTCAGGCTCGCTCTCGCGATCGTATCTCCGCTAAATCATCAACACTATCATCTCTTACGTGTATGTTATTGAACTAATGACATTGTAATCGGCTAAAACGCATGCGCTGGTTACTTTCTTCCACAACAAGTGCGCACGTACCCGAGTGTTGTTTGCACATTCACGTGAATCACGGCTCAGCTCCGAGAGCAACCGAACTCCGGTTGTGTGTTCTCGGGTTCGGTACCTCAGTGCACACCAAGCTCTGTAGGTAAGCTTTCACATTAGCAATTTTTCATGCTAACCGTGCCCCATTCCGAACTAAAATGCCAGAGTAAAAACGCCCTGAGACAACAGAAGAATAACACATCGTCTCACGTGCACCCTGTAGACTTGTGGCATTTATCAGGTAACTTGGGGCGATGTCACATTACAGTCATATGTTTCAGCATGTTACAATAATATGGCTTGAGTTGATATAGCCTATTCCCTAATGAATTAAACAGTTTGTTATCCTACAGATTGAGAGTGTGAATGGTCTCTCTCTCTGTTTATGTGTGTAGCCTATACATGCGTACATGCGTGCATGCGGGGGAGGAGTTGCGATTTTCGAATAAAAATCGAATAATTCCCAGCGATCTTCGAATATCATTTTTGCTTGAAATGCCCATCCCTACTTTTAAGATGGCTGTCACAAGTGTGGCAAATCCACTCCTCTCTTCTCTCTTCCGGAACTACACAAGGACTTGAGCAGGCACGATCACAGTCATTAACATACTTCCCAGTTAAGCAAGACGTGGTAACTTGAACGTTTTTGCCATAACTCGTTCTGTTACAGACCTCGACTTGATCAGGAAACAGGGCTCTGTGACAGACAGTGCAGACATGTGTAGGGCCATGCTGAATCTTACATCGGAATGCATTAATGGCACTTTCCATCGCTTCGCCAACCAAAGGCTGGGGTGTTTCCTTGCTGAAGCGGATGTACGGTTTGTATTTCCTTTTAATCCTGAGTGCGCATTGCAACCGATGAAGAATGCGATATAAAGCATCACCAACACATTTCTGCGTCTTGCGCAGGGTACATCGCAGGATGTGATGTGCTCTGAACTATGAGTCACCTGCATATCTCCTCACCATGTAGTCTTTCATTTTACTCTGGAAGAGATTATCTGTCCTATACCGCCTAACCATGTAATCTTTAATTTTCTTCTGGAAGAGAACATCTGTGCTGTACCTCCTAACCATGTATTCTTTCTTATTTGCCCGAACAACCTCATTTATTTTGTACCGTCTAGCCATGTAGTCTTTTTTGTTCTGAAGTGAGGATCCTGATTGTACTTTTTCTTATCAACTTCTTTTGTGTCCTTTGGTCCTCCACGTTGTTTTGAAATGGCTATTGTTTTAAACATAACTCGTCTTCTCCTGTGCTTATTTCTTTTATCTATCATTTGCTGGCTTTTAACTCCTGAGCCAACAAGATTTACTTTGGCTCCAACATGTGTTCCTGATTCTGGTAGAGCTGAAATCACTTGTGATGCCTGTTCATAAACTGATGGTGAAGGTAGTTGGCCAGACTGTTGCTCTGTTTCAAATGACACAGGCATGAATTCATAGCTGGCCTCATCAGCACGATCCTGGAAGAGCTTGAGAACTCTGTCAACCATGTCACTCAGATGGGTAAAAGTTAACATGACAGCAGTTCCACGACCGGTAGGATGGGGCAAGCCTTCGGCAGTTCTTGAGTGCAAGTCAAAGAATCTGTACCTTCCACATCTGTCTGAACACGGAGCAACGATGAGCAGTGCATGGCTGACAGCTGTTGAGAGACACTGGAGTCTTTCAGTGAGAGGAATACACCACCCTTCCATGTCAGGGGTCCCTCTGGCTCTTAGGTATCCCATCATCACGTCAGACTTCTGCACCTGTACCTGTGTTCGGTTAAACGATGAAACCCTCAGTGGTACTTCCTCCATAGTTAGATGGTCCTGATTAAATCTTCCTTCAGCAATAAGCTGCATTTTAACACCGACATACAACGCATCCCCCTCCTCTAAAACTCTATCAAGCTCAGGCATGTTAAACTGAATCCCATCACTATGGTTGGCCAAGAACGTCAACGCTACACAGGTGCACTGATGGTTTCTGGAGAATATGTCATACCTTACATCATTCTGACAATGGGACGCCTGCACAGACAAAACCTTGGGTGCACTATCACTACCTTCCGCAAACATTCTACCCGAAAACTGAGCTACAGCAGCGGCGGTGCTTGCCTGTTCAACCTGTAAATAAATCATTCATGGAATTAGTCTGATGGTCAAAATTTGTGTTATACAACCCCAAATCAGAAAAAGTTGGGACAGTATGGAAAACGCAAAAAAGAAAAAGAAAAAAAGAAGTGATTTCTAAATTTACTTTGACTTGTATTTCATTGCAGACAATATTAACACCAAATATTTCATGTTTTGTCTGGTCAACTTCATGTCATTTGTAAATATGCATCCTTTCCTGTCATTCAGACCTGCAACACATTTAAAAAAAAGTTGGGACAGTAAAGCATTTACCACTTTGTAATGTTGCCATTCTTTTTCACAACACTTAAAATACGTTTAGGGACTGAAGACACCAAGTGATGAAGTGTTTCAGGTGTAATTTTTTCCCATTCTTCCTGCAAACAAGTCTTAAGGTGGGCAACAGTACGGGGTCTTCTTTGTCGCATTTTGCGCTTCAAAATGCGCCACACATTCTCTATTGGAGACAGGTCGGGACTGCAGGCAGGCCAGTCAAGTACCCGTACCCTCTTCCTCCGCAGCCAGGACTTTGTAATGTGTGCAGAATGTGGTTTTGCATTGTCTTGTTGAAATATGCATGATCGTCCCTGGAAAAGATGTCTTCTTGAAGGCAGCATATTATGCTCCAAAATCTCTATGTACTTTTCAGCATTAATGGTGCCTTCACAGAAGTGCAAGTTACCTTTGCCAAGGGCACTGACACAACCCCATACCATGACAGACCCTGGCTTTTGGACTTGTTGCTGGTAACAGTCTGGATGATCCTTTTCTTCTTTGGTCCGGAGCACACGGCGTCCATTCCTCCCAAAAAATACCTCAAAAACTGATTCATCTGACCACAGTACACGTTTCCACTGTGTGATGGTCCATCCCAGATGCCTCCGAGCCCAGAGAAGTCGACGGCGCTTCTGGACACTGTTAACATAGGGCTTCCTTTTGGCACATTACAGTTTTAACTGGCATTTGTGGATGTAACTACGTATTGTGGTACTTGACAAAGGTTTGCCAAAGTAGTCCTGAGCCCATGTGGTGATATCGCTTATAGATGAATGACGATTCTTGATGCAGTGCCGCCTGAGGGATCGGAGATCACGGTTGTTCAGCTTAGGCTTGCGCCCTTGTCCTTTACGCACTGAAATTCCTCCAGATTCCTTGAATCTTTTAAGTATGTTATGCAATGTTGAATGTGAAATATCCAAATCTCTTCCTATCTTTCTTTGAGGAACATTGTTTTTAAACATTTCAATAATTTTCTCACGTATTTGTTGGCAAACTGGCGATCCTCTGCCCATCTTTGGATTAGACCTTTCTTGGATGCTGCTTTTGTACCAAATCATAATTACAATCACCTGTTGACATCACCTGTTTCAAATCACATCATTATTTAACCATTTTACCTCATTACTAGCCCTAAATTGCTCCTGTCCCAACTTTTTTTGAAATGTGTTGCAGGTCTGAATGACAGGAAAGGATGCATATTTACAAATGACATGAAGTTGACCAGACAAAACATGAAATATTTGGTGTTCATATTGTCTGCAATGAAATACAAGTCAAAGTAAATTTAGAAATCACAATTTCCATACTGTCCTAACTTTTTCTGATTTGGGGTTGTAGAATGTGAGAGAGAGAGTGAGTGAGTGACGAGTGTGTGAGAGAATGAGTGTGTGTGTCTGTGTGTGTGAATGTGAGTGTGTATGTGAGTTCTACCAGAAAGACTCGGGAGAATAAATACTGTGACAATTATCCATTTATTAACAACCCAGCAAGCAATAAAGTACTTTGGCATAGGCCCTGTCCGTAGCTCGCTATCTGAGGGTCCGGACTCTGCATATCCTGCCTGACAGGTTGTTTTAAAGCAGCTTCACAGTGTTAAACATGAAAATAATGCAACAGAATTTGATTTGGCCGTACAGCTAGTCTAGCAACTCTCCATAGACCTGCGAGCTGGAAAAACCAAACTCTGGTCAGGCCAATCACATCGTGTATAGGATTCAAGTTGGGCGGGCTTAACATAATTAATCGCGTGGGCGGCAGTGGCACAGTGGTTCATGTAGATTGTCTACAAACCGGAATTTTGTGTCCTCAACTGAGCAAGCCAAGCCAAAGGCGACAGCACTGTGATACTGCAGCACAGTGCTGCGATATAAAGTTAAGGAAACTAAACAACCAAGAGAAATATGTCTCCCTCAGAATATTATAGGTGGTATTTTTAAACAAAATTAATATTTTGGAAGTGAAATCTGAGAGGTGAATATTAGGGGTGTAATGGTACACAAAACTAACAGTTCAGTACGTACCTCGGTTTTGACGTAAAGGTTCAGTACAGCAGTTTTTTTTTTTTACAAAATTGCTTTTTATTTATTTTTATTAAACAGTGGTTTACTGAACAAATTGTGTCAGTCCTTAAAGTAATTCAATTATAACTAAAAATTTCTTAAAGATAATGCTGTAAACTATAACAGGAGCTCTTACTTGCACATTAGCTTAAACTATTAGCCTAAATTCAGTTGCTATTTATTTTTAGATATACAAGTAGCACAATTCAACAAGTTTTTTTTCTTCCAAAAACATTTAGCATTATTTTACTTCCAAAGAAAAACCTGCTACTCTTTTTCTTGTAATACTAACCAGGAGAAGGATGGTAGGCATAGTCGTGATCTTTTGCCGCTGAACCTGCAGGCAGTGCCTCCTCTGTGATGTCTCCTGGGACAGGCATCTCCTGAGATTCATCAGGGACAGCAACCCTAAAATGCTTCCTTGCTCTCTGTTAAACTGACTGCCGAGCATGAGATTCTCTTCCTGGAGATGTGAAATAAAATGAAACATATGATCGTCATTATAGATATTTGATAATCAATTATCTGGCCCCAAAACACTACCCACCATTTATAATATCACCACAAATCCAACTGTAACAAATGGCAATTTTACTAACAACGTGATTTATTATATATTTTTTTATATGGACTATTACAAGCTGTATAAAAAGTGCTAAACAGGCTCAATACTCAACCCCATACATTCATATTTTCTTCATGTGTTTCATACAAGCATAATAAACTTTAAAGCACAATCATTTTATAATGTAATAAACTGTGATGTATGGATCAATTTATTGCTAGGCTTAATACTATCTTACCTTTACCCCAGTCATTCCAGGGGAATCTTGACGGCACTGCTCCTTTTTTTATTCTGTTTCGTCCACTGGCTGATGTACATATATCGTCTGGGACAAAGTGCTGGCTACACACATAAGAACACCCGCGAAGGATTTTAAAGCTCGGTCCCTCATCACGTTTGATTGCCCTAACCCAACGGGCACGTATTTCTGGGTCCACTAGGAAATCTGGAAACTTAAATAAGGACATTTTTGTTTGTTGTTCAAACAACAAGGGACACTACAGTAGCATCTACAAGATGACTGTGCCATGCTTGTTGGGTGAGAAAATGTTGAAAGATGGACACAGGAAGAACAGAATGATGAATCACATCAGAATATGAAAACGGTTTGACATTTAGATTTGATTAAGAGGGAGTTATTCTAACTGTGCTAGAATATACTTTAATATAAAAAGTTAAAACTTATTAGTAAACTTCAGGCAACACAGGCTAAGAGCGATGCATATTTTTCCTGTTGCTACAAGCTAGCCTACTTTCCCATCCAGTTAACGTACATAATAAAGAAAGATTGGCTGGAAATGATCATTAACATTATCAAACAAATTAAAATATAAAACCCTGGGCACCACTTGTAATTACATCAAAAAATAAGTACAATGTACTTACTGTGTTCAAATTGTATTGCAAAACACCTTTGCTGATATTGAGGTCGGATATAGGTAGGGTTAGGGACAGATGGGGGGTATGGGTAAGTTTAAGGGTAGGGTTAGGGACAGGTGTGGGGGTATGGGTCAGTTTAAGGGTAGGGTTAGGGACAGGTGTGGGGGTATGGGTCAGTTTAAGGGTAGGGTTAGGGACAGGTGTGGGGGTATGGGTCAGTTTAAGGGTAGGGTTAGGGACAGGTGTGGTGGTATGGGTAAGTTTGAGGGTAGGGTTTGGTGTAAGGGAAGTGTCAACTGTGTAATTACAAATGTAACTACAGAAATTAATTACAGATGTAATTACATGCAGGTATTTTTTAAAATGTAAGTACAATGTAAAAACATGTATGTACACAATGCACAATGCAATGCATCAAATGATTAATTAAAATGTTAGTACATAGTAGTTAAGGCCACCTAATATAAAGTGGGTCCAAAACCTGTAAATGCATAAACATTATTGTTATAAACTTTACCTTTCGTGTCGTTAGTTAGCCAGTTCCGGCATTCTCCTGAAGCATCCAACGCGCGTACGGCTAAACGGAAGTGCGTATACACTGCTTTGAGGAAAGGCGGAAGTTTTCTGACGTCATTGTGAAAAGGGCCTATAGCGCTGTATGACAGCTCAGCTGTATGGGGTTTATGTTAGTTTGCGCCAGGGCTTAAAAACGGAAAAAAATGTCAATCGGTTCACTCCGAGCAGAATCGATATTATAGCGTTTCCGTTTTTGCGTTCCTCAATAAACATTACTGTTCCGAAAACGGTTTGATATGAAAAAATACCGGTTAATAACGTTATTTTAATTTAGCCTATACTTTAAACAAATATGTATAAATAGACTTA
The DNA here is from genome assembly GCF_949357685.1 of Gobio gobio. Classification (NCBI taxonomy): domain Eukaryota; kingdom Metazoa; phylum Chordata; class Actinopteri; order Cypriniformes; family Gobionidae; genus Gobio; species Gobio gobio. The sequence continues at coordinate 52,570,910 of NC_137101.1, read as the reverse complement.
TTTTCACTCAATAATAATATAACGCATGGTAATTAAACTTGAATATTTATTTCATAACATTTTTAAAACCAGAAATACATGCATTAATTACAAAGCATAAACAGCGGACCTGTTTTAATGGAGCGTTAGACAATCTAAAGTGGCCCTCTTATGCCGAATTCTTTTTAGAAGAGTGATAACATTCTTTGTACATAACTTTTTTTCAACACGACTTGTTTTAAAAATTGCATGAATAAAGAATAAATAAACTGGATAACCATTGCTCTTTTAATGCACCGTCAACTGGTAATTTCAAAGCAAACACTGCGCAACACGTCCTTGCATCACATAATCAAATTCAGTCAGCTAATAAAGCTTGATCATTTAATGCAATATAACATACCATTTAATACGAAGCATCAACCGTCTATATAGAAAACATTGAGCTGTGTTGGCAATCTGAAAGACTATAGGAAAAAAGTTTGATAGATGCTAGTAGCCTACTTGGATAGGCTTAAACGAAATCCACAAACTAGCCTAAATCAGTCTATTTGAGCTTAAAGTCCGTACTGCTTATTTAAACGTTCGAAAAGAATGTCCTCCAATACCTGCGCTTTCATTGTAGACCTCAGGGAAAGAAATGTACTTGAGGCATGAAAATGCGCGCTCTACACTGACTTGCGTTACCGGTGGATTCATAGATGACTGGTGCGTTGTGCGCGGGCATTTCACTCACGCTTGATAAGTCAACGTCACATGCTGTACTACTCTATTCATGATTGGTCACTGCCAAATTAAAATATTAAAGAGAACGGTAAAATAACGTTATTAACCGGTTAATGGTCATTTCAAATTAACGTTTCTGTTCAGAACGATTCAAATTGATTTTGATTTCGTTTCCGTTTTTGTTCCTCTTAAAATTTCGTTCGTTTCCGGTTTTTGTTTTCGTTCCTTGAACCGGTTCAAAGCCCTGGTTTGCGCCTCAGAGAATCGGATCTGTCGGATTACATCATGTAACTTTATCTTCGTCTCATGAAATGCATGAAAGTAAGTGAGCGCTGAACTTGGAGAAAATTAGCGTAAACTATACAGTCACTATATAATGTGTGTCTGATGTGAATAAAACACGTAGTCAAGTTATAACTGTCTGAAAGGAGTGTTTTTGCCGCTTCCATGGACATCAGTGTGTGTTTTTTGCTTGTACTTATGAGCATTTAAATGTCTGAAACCTGAAATAAACATAATGTGGTTGAAAACACTGAATAGTTGTGAATGTGACAAGTGCTGAGCGTGTCTGTCTCTGGCTCGGCACCAGCCAAAGCGCGAAAGCACGTTTGAATTTCAGTGGCACCGAAATCTGCGTTCTGATTGGGTCCGGCACATACCGGTGATAATGGTACCGCTGCCATATTGGCTCCAGGTTTCGGTACCCAACCCTAGCTGTGATGTATACTGCCATCCAAAGCCAAAGCGCAGTAACTACACATTTGGTCAAAATTGAGTTAAGACTTGAAATGGGCTTTGTGACATCTGTTCTGTCTTGTGACAAAGTTTGCTGGTTCAATTTTGTCCAGTTTTAGAGAAACGAGCATGTCAAAATTGCAGTATCTACAAAATCCAAGCCAATACCAAAGCAAACCGCGTTAAGTGATGTTACTGCGTTCTAGCTTTGTTTCCCCGTTTTTGACACAGCAGATACTGCGGTTTCAGCCATGTCATGATGGGGATTGTAACTTAAGCGGTTTGCCCCGATCGTAACACACAGAAACAATCCCGCAGCCATATGATGGTTGAACTCGCGTTAAAACGCAAATATTCAAAGACTGGTAAGGAAGATAGCAAAATAATAACTCATAGTAAGGCAACTGACAGCTTTATATTCAGTTAACATTGACTAGCCAGCCGCTAGCAAATTTTGATTTACCTGTGCTGCTCTATTAAAGGCAATATCCTCTGACAACGTAAAGATAATCCGATTTAATCACGTTGGTGTTTGTTGATTCGGACATCTCTCCGTTTCAGGCAGCTAATCCAATTGTATTGACAGGGGTTACTCCTTCAAAATTAGTAATGGGTCTGGTAAAGTTATCTTGTTAGACAAAGTTACTCTAAAAGTTAGCGGCGCCAGTCAGCAGGTGACAACCGGACGAGCACAGCCGGCCGACAGCAAGCACACTAGGTGAAAAAGTACACTTGCGTAATGTACTGAAAGTACTCTATTTTCACGCACTAATTTCGTAGGCTACTTAATATACAAAAAAAAGTGCCAATCAGTTTTTTGGATTTCACAGATAGGCTAGCTAAGAATACATAATAATTATATTTTAATTATTAATTATAGCTTTAAGGGTGTAGATAGCACAAATAGGAAATGTACATGTTTGAGAATAGCTTAGAAGTTAGGCTAAAGGGAGAAGAAATACGTAAGTTAACTTACTCTCTAACCTCTAATTCTAGGAAATGATGTATGGCCATATTAAAGGGATAGTTAAACCGAAAATGAAAATTCTGTAGTATATAAAGTTTATTATTACTATAAACATGTATTAAGAAGCATGAAAAAAAGTTGGATGAACACATTTAGTTTGTAGATACTGCACTTTGCCTTTACAATAGTGTTTTAGTTGTTTAAGGTCATCCAAAGGCAGAGTGCAGTATCTGCATTTTGGGGGTCAAAGATCACATTGGTGGTCATGGTTTTTATCTATAAAAAATTTCTTCCTAAGAAGGCAATACATGAATGCATTACCACTAATCTACCCACAACATGTTTGACTGGCTGGTGTAAAAACTTTAAAGCCATTTTTCTCAGTTTCAGTGTTTGCGTAGTTACTGCACTTAGCCTTTGTAGGGCAGTATAAATAAATGTTGTTTATATTTATTTACCAAATGTACCACCTACTGCACCTGCGTCTATCACAACCTGAGAAAAATCGGGATGATAATCCTCCGGTCTAAAGTGAACACACACACACCACTGCGTGTTTCAGAGCAGATGCAGAAGATAGATAGATAGATAGATAGATAGATAGATAGATAGATAGATAGATAGATAGATAGATAGATAGATAGATAGATAGATAGATAGATAGATAGATAGATAGATAGATAGATAGATAGATAGATAGATAGATAGATAGATAGATAGCCTTAACTTGGCTGTGTAAAGTTGCCTTAAGATAGAATGGAAGGGGAGTGAGTGTCAGTGGACAGTCAGTTTCTAATTAGAAATAGTTCATAGAATGGCAGTTAATGGAGTCTAATGGGCTTCAGTGTTTAGATTTGAATTTTGTCAGTTGGAGTTTGAACAGTCTTGGTTCATCTTTGGCTCGTCATTTTTAGGAAAAGCCTGAGTCGGATCAGTCTGAAAAGATACAGCACACAGAGTCAGAACAGTCTGAAGCTCTGAGCCGAGTTTGGAGGTTGTGGAGTTAAAGCTCTAGGAGGAGTTAGAGGCAGAAAAATCATAATGAGTTTAAATAGGATTTCAGTGAATCTCTCTCAAGACTGAACTCAACTCAATGACAACAATACAATAACCATACAGTTATTATCTTACCTTATTTATTTATTCTTATTAATAACAACAACAAAGAAGCAAATTACACACAATAGGACAAACATACCAGATCAAAGACAGAGATTACAGTTTTTCAGGTCCAGTAGATATCTCTAACAGTAGAGACATTGACAGGTCATAATATAGTGGGATTGGAAGGTCAAAGGTCGCTGTCACGGCTCATGAATCTGCCGTCTCTCTCGTCTCGTGTTGTGTCTGTGGGCGTGGTCACTAATCATTGCTGATCAGCAGCGCCAGCTGGTTCCAATTGTTTGTGTCTTTATATGTGCAGTGACTGGTGTCTCATGTTGTCAGATCGTTGTGGTTTCCCCGGTGTGTGTTCCTGTTGTTACAATTTTAATGGTCACTTTTATAAAAATATAGGCTGCGTGTTGGTTTAAAATTCTCCAACAACAAATAATTTAGTAATATGTAGCATATATTTTAGTCCATGGGCATCACTAGGCCATTTTTAAGGGGGCTTCAGCCCCGATTGTCACATATTCCACAATAACTGATATTAACAAGTCAATAAACAAGTTATGAAAAATATAACTTTTTGTCTTACCTAGCCGTCGTCTCCCTTCCTTGTAACGTTACTTGATTGTGATGCAATAATCCTTGCCAAAAAGTTAAATCTATGTTATTCCTCTCTTGTTATTCCAAGCATGCTTTATTCACTCATCATTTCAGCTTTAAAAATCAACTTTATGTCACGGTGACGGATGACGAATGCGTCTTTGCAGATTTGCATTTCGCCAAGTTAACTCGCATAATAAATTTGACTGTTTGCCTTTTTGAACTATAATAACGATTGCTCATTCGGTGGCCGGTGACGTCCGCATTATTTATTTGCTATAATCTCTGTGAGCCGAGTTTGACCACCAAAACTTTAAGAAATAAGACGGTTCATTCATATTATTATTAAAGTCAATCACAGCGGAAGCTCGGGTTGCCATAGAAACATGACACGCGCTTGAGACTGTACATGCGCGGTGGCTGGAGCAACCTGAAATATGAGCTTTTTTATGCAATTTGAGCATCATAGAAAACATTTGTGACAGTTAGGGATGGGCGATATCTTATCGTTTGCGATATACCGGTAAAAATTCTCCCCACGATAAGAATTTGACTTCCCGCGATAATAACGATAAAGCCTAGTTGATAGCGCAACCCATCCACACAGTGCCGCCGCTGGCCATGTTGATGCCCTAAGCGTTATTACTTTATGATGGCCGCGGTGGCTGCGTTCGTCACTTTGTATAGAATTTTCTTGTGGTGCCCCCGCAGCACTCAGTGCCCTAAGCGCCTTAAGGGCACTGAATCCGCATCTCACGTGCAGAGCGAAAACAACTATGGCGGAAGCTGCGGAAGAGTTAATAGCTAAACGAGGGGCACCTGAGGGCAATCTGAACCTGTACATACAGATGTATTTTCACTCGCTGAGCACTTGGACTGAGCGCTTAAGAGATTCGCTCTGTCTCAATCTATCGGTAAAGCACACTATTTCAGTTCGTCTCAAAGAATGCGCAGTATTTGACGCACATTAAACACTAGTGTGAGGCGCGCGACTGAGAGCGCTCAGTGTTTCACACACACTCAAAGAGAGAGCGAGAGAGTCTTATACCACACAGAATTGCCGTGCTACATGTAAACAATATCCTTTGTTGTATTTTCCTGTAAAATAATGGCGTTTATTTGGAATTATTCAGCCTTTCGTGAACAGGAAGAAACGAATGCACAAACGGGAATCTCATTGGCTGGCGTGCATCTATTACGGTGCCTGTTTTGATTTCAGCAAATCAGTTCGAATGAGCGCTGACAACGTGATTAATATTCATGAACCCAGAAGCTCATTATTCCTTTGTGCAGTTTATTTTTATTAGTAGAAGAATTCGTGGTATTATCTTATCAACTCAAATTACTGAAGTTCTATCATTAAATCATTATTTTCAACTTTTTTGTAATCTGAAGACATTTTTGGGATAATTACTTTAGCTGTTTCTGCTATTTTTACCACTGTTTGCACCATGTATGAATAAATACAGAATTGGTTTACATGTAAAACTTGTCATTGATTTCAAAATTATTATTGTTTGTATTGTGTGATGTTTTTTAGCACAGTTGCACTATTTAAACATTACCTGCACCTTTACAGAAGACAAGTATATCTGCAACTTTTCCATTTCTGAAAAGGCTGGTGTGGAATTTTACATAAAAAAAAAAAAAAATTAAATATATATATATATATATATATATATATATATATATATATATATATATATATATATATATATATATATATATATATATATATGTAACCCTTCCTACCATAGGCTCGTGACAAGGCAAGTACGTTATACAGCAGCGTATAAAGTATTGAACCCTCTAAACCCTAATGCTTGGTAAAATGGTGAAAGAGACATTCCATTGTATAATAATCCTGTCTAGGAACACTATGATTCTCACTATCTCTTTGCTTATCAATGAGAACCTTAAAGAATATTCTTGGTTTTAAGACATAGAATATTACCACAGAAAATACAGAGCTAAACAAATACAATGGCTGGTGAAAGAATGAACAACAAGAACACCATAGCTCAATTTCCTCTTTTTGTATTATCCAAACTCACATAACAGTTGAACAGCAAAGAGCAAATATGAAAATAAAACCCAATTAAAAGGGAAAAAAAAACCCCGGGTAAGGAAATCAATAGTCTGTGGTAACCTGAGTGCACTCTTATTTTTTCAGTTCTTTTAGCAGGCCTGCATTAAGTTAGTTCGTTGGCGCGCTTAATGTTGGAGCTCATGAAGTGAAGAAAACAACAATACCTCCTGATGTAGAGTGAAAAAACCCCGGATCCTACCGCGATTGTAACTCTATCTCTTGTCAGGTGAACTCCGGTTGCAAACGGCACAGCGAGGGTTAATCGGCGTCATCCGTCCAGCATCGCCAGCCAAACGATCCCCAATGAAGAAAACATCTGCGTCAGCCAGCGAATCTCTTCTTGACGTCGTCTTCTCTCGTCCAGCAGGCAAACGATATGTATGCGGTCACTCCCGCGACCGTATGACAGTCACGTTACTGCAAAACCACGAGCTAAATTTAGCCAGAGAGGCTAACCGACCTAAACTCGCGTCACAGTCCAAAACTCCCGCACCTCTGGTAGTATTTCACTTTCCCTCAGTCACAAACTCCTACGCAGAGAGCGCGGTTTCTGATAAACAAATTATAGTCCAACTTAAAACGTTAAGCCCACAAACTGTGTGTTAAAAGCAGACTATTCCTCCTGCTTAATCTCGTGCTCAGTTTCTGTTTTTTCCCTTCCCGTTCTCGCGTCTCTGGCGGGATTTCACATAGTTCAACAGAATACTTTCTTAATCACTAAATCTCTAACATTAACAGATTGATTAGTGAGCTTCTCTTATGTAATGAACCATCCTTAAAACATTTTAAAGAAACAACTTAACTGTTAAATTACCAGGCACATTTGAACAGCACAAAGTATTAAATGATAAATCTTCTTGCATATGCATCAAGCACTTTATCAAACAAAATACAATAACCCATATATTTCAGAAATAACAAAATAACAAAAAGACTGATATTGATCAGGTCATTACACTCTCCCCCCACCAATATAAGACATGCCCTCATGACTTGGTGCTGTAGCAATGTAAACACAACATATTAGCGAGTATAACCTTAAGGGACTTACACCTAAAAGATTACTGGGCACCTAACCACTTATAAAGGCAAGAAACATATCTCGTAGTAGGAGCTTTTATGACACTTGGATATCCTAGTGTGTCATATGTTAATATGGATGGAGCTCTTCTGACTCTCTGAGTTCTGCTGGTCAGAGTTTCAAGTTTTGTACCATCTGGTAACATTTGAGTTTCCTCATTTGCAACTTCATTTCTTGGAGTCTTTCCTCTCATTTCACCTGCTTCATGTGTCCCTGTTTCTCGACTTGTCATCTCAGCAGACTCTGATTGAGACCCTCCTTTGTCTGTTACGGTTTCCTCTGTAACCTCTTGAATCGCTTCTGGCTGTGTCACCTCTTGACGTTCAGTCACTTCATCCCACACCATATCCAGGTCCAAGCTAAATGGTTCTGACATTTCTTTTTCTACTCCAGTCTTGTTAGCTTGGGCAGATAAGTCATAGCACATCTCACTTCCTTCATCATCAGAATCTGTGTACTCTTTCCCATGACAATTATCTGTTATTTCTTCTTTGTCTTTGTTCTTTAATGTCTCCGATGCAACCTTGCTTCTCTCTGACACACAGTTTTGAAGTTTATCAAGTCTCTTTCGTTTCTTCCGAAGGACTCTCACACCAGGTACAGAGTCAACATCAGGTGTCAGACCCAGGCATGCATTTTGTCCAAGAGGCAGGATGTGATTTCGATGAAGAATTTTGATAGGTCCATTTCCAACTTCTGGTTTCAACCGAAACACTGGTAAGTTTGGCATCTGACTGTCCACCACATAAGGATTTGAAGCCCAGCGGTCTGCTAACTTATGCTTGCCCTGCAACCCTAGGTTCCTTATCAAGACTCTGTCCCCAGGTAACAGCTGTGAACACCGAATCTTCTTGTCATACCTCCGTTTATTTCCTTCGTTCTGCTTGGCAGCAATGGACTCAGCAAGTTCATAGGCAGCTTTTAACTCCCTTCTCATCTCAGTTACATACTTTAGGTAAGTTTCCTGCCGTGTGTCATCACTGGATGTCCCAAAACACAAATCCACTGGGAGCCTTGCCTCACGCCCGAACATAAGGTAATAGGGCGAAAACCCAGTAGCCTCATTCGAAGTACAGTTGTAGGCATGGACAAGGTGTCCAATGTGCTGACTCCATTTCCTCTTGCTGCTTGGCTCCAGGGTCCCGAGCATGTTTAACAAAGTCCTATTAAACCTCTCAGGCTGGGGATCTCCTTGAGGATGGTAGGGCGTAGTTCTTGATTTTTCAATCCCAAGTGTGCCAAGTACCTCATGTACAAGCCGACTTTCAAAATCTCTCCCTTGATCACTGTGCATCCTCCTTGGCAATCCATAATGGACAAAGTACTTCTCTATCAACACCTTCGCCACCGTAGAGGCTTTCTGGTCTCTTGTTGGAAAAGCTTGGGCATAGCGGGTGTAGTGATCAGTAATAACCAGAACATTTTCTGTATTGCTTGAATCGGGTTCAATGGACAAAAAGTCCATACAGACAAGGTCCAGTGGTCCATCACTTTGCAAATGAGACAGCGGAGCAGCTTTCGTGGGTAGCGTCTTTCTCTTTATACAACGGATACAGGACTTGCAGTAGTCTTCCACATCTGACTTCATCCGTGGCCAGTAGAATCTATCTTTAATTAGGCCGTAGGTTTTGTCAAGGCCTAAATGACCACAGTCATCATGCAGAGATGTGGTTACCATCTTCCTATACTTTTCTGGCAAAACTAGCTGAGAGCGAGGGGTTTTTCCAGGAGGACATGTGACTCGATACATGACTCCTTCCCGTATCTTTAACCGATGCCATTCTCTCATCAACAGAGAACAGATTGGATGCCTGGTCTTGTCAACTCGTGTCAAATCTCCTTTGTTGAGAGCTGACCATATCTCGCCAATGCCAGGACATTCCTGCTGAGCATTTGACAGCTCAGTAGAACTCAGAATGGGCATCTCCTTGACACTCAAGGTAGACACATTACAGTAGGCTTGCGGGATAGCATGTGAAGAGGGTCCCAATTGGTCAATTGCCCTACTAGGACATGGATGTCTACGTTTATTCACTTCAGTCATCTGACACATGGCTCTCACACCGGCTGCAGGTATGTCTTTCCGTTCCGGTACTTGAGTGAGTGTAGGATGTGGCCGACGAGACAGAGCATCTGCATCAATGTTTTGAACTCCTGACCTGTACTTGAGACTGAAGTCATACGTGGACAATGCCGCAAGCCAACGGTGACCTGTGGCATCCAGCTTGGCCGACGTCAGCACATAGGTCAACGGGTTGTTGTCCGTTCTCACCTCAAACTTCGTTCCATACAGGTAATCGTGCAGTTTGTCCACTACCGCCCACTTCAAAGCCAGAAACTCTAATTTATGAGCAGGGTAATGTCGCTCAGATGGGGTTAGGCTTCTACTGACGAAAGCAACGGGTCTTAACCCTTCACCTTGATCCTGGTATAACACGCCACCTAGCCCTTCTTGGCTGGCGTCCACATGTAACACATAGGGAAGCTGAGGGTTTGCAAAAGCTAGCACAGGGGCTTGAGTAAGTCTCTGCTTCAACTCTACAAAGGCTGCCTCACACTTGTCATCCCACCTACTACCAAAAGGCTCCGATGGGTTCAGGTAGAGGTTATCCTTTCTTCCCTTGGATTTCTTGGCAGCTGGTGGGTAACCGGACAACAGTTGGTTCAACGGATAGGCAACTTTGGAGTAATCTTTCACAAAGCGCCTATAGTATCCACAGAAGCCAAGAAATGATCGCAAAGCGGTCACAGTGTTTGGTCGGGGCCATGTGGTTACTGCTTCAGTCTTCTCTGGATCAGTAGACACTCCGTCTTGAGATATAATATGCCCCACGTAAGTCACTGATGGTTGACAAAACTGGCACTTATCCAGGGACAACTTGAGACCCTCATCCTTCAAGCGGTCCAGAACCTTTAACAACCTATCCTCATGCTCTTCGAGTGTCGCTCCAAACACGATGAGATCATCCAGATATACCAAGACTTCCAGCAAGTTCATATCCCCAACAGTTTGTTCCATGATCCGTTGAAAAGTTGCTGGAGCCCCTGACACTCCTTGTGGCATCCTTTCAAATTGGTAGAATCCCGCTGGGCAGATGAAGGCTGTCTTCTCTTTATCAGAGTCACTCATAGGCACCTGATAATATCCGCTCCGGAGGTCTAACACACTAAACCACTTGCTTCCATTGAGACAGGCCAGTGCGTCTTCGATCCTCGGTACTGTGTACTGATCTGGAACAGTGCGTCGATTTAGGGTCCTGAAGTCCACACACATCCTTATTTTACCTGTCTTTTTCCTCACCACCACTATAGGTGAGGCATACGGACTTCTTGATTCAGTGATAATCCCAACATCTTTAAGCTGTGACAGATGTTGTCTCAATGCCTCTAGATCAGCAGGCGCCAGTCGGCGAGACCTCTCTCGAAAAGGTTTGTCCTCGGTGGTTTTGATAGCGTGATGTGCACTTTTACAGCAACCAACATCAAACTCATGGGTAGAGAAAACCTCATGTCGTTCCATCATTTTGCCCACCAATCTCTCCTTCCACTCCTCAGGGACTGGTGAATCTCCGAAGTTAAAGGAAGATGGGGTCAATTTTCCTGCCGACTCCGTGTTAGGCTTTTGGCTTACAGAAGATGAGGACACCACATCTACTGGAAACAGGTGAGCAACCGGCATTCCTCGGGTCAATGTAACTTCTTTTTTCGATACATTCCTGACCAGCACAGTGATTTTCTTTGACATTACGACAGTGGGTACCTGTAACTCTGGTCTGACCAAAAATTCTCCTGAAAACCTTGGATCATCGTCGGGTTCTTCAGGTGAGTCCACAAGAATGGCTTGAGCACATGGAATCCCTTGAAACCTTGGCACACCTGTCACTCGAGCTACCCCTCCAGGGCGCACAGTAATGGATTTACTTTGTGTGAACCACACAGTTCCTCTCTTGTCGTTGTCATCATCATCAGGTAGGCATTCTAACAGCTGTTCAAAAGCCCTTTTGAAAGCGGGATGAATGTGCATGCTACGGACGAAATTCTCTCCTATTCTCTCTTTACAGCTCTTCAGTAATCGTCTCACTGTCGGTGTGTTTGTGCCAACAAGTATGAATGCTTCACCTCTCACAACTGGGTCAGGACACACCAACACAAGGGCATCAATAATCTCAGTCACTCCAACGTCAGCTTCCAAAAACTCCAGTTTAAGTGACAAATAGCCATCATATGGGTAATCAGCAGGACTGAGGCCCCATATCTGCAAAGCACTGATAGGTGTCAATGGCAGATGTGTCAAGTATCTGTCGTAGAAGGATCTGTACAGCAAAGTCACTTGAGAACCAGTATCGAGTATGGCTTTAGCATAGATGCCTTCAATCTGTACTGGTACAGCAGAACTTGGCCCCACTAAGCCCTCAGGTATAGTGTCCTCCACTTTCTCATCTGGTTTAATGCACTTGGTGGAACGTGTTTTCACCACAGGGAAGCCAGGACGTTCCTTTACTGGTTCCCGCGGTAGTTTCCCGACTTCTTTGTCAGTTTGATGAGGCGCTTGTTGACCCTCTTGAGATTTTCTTCACCATCACATTCCCTTTTGAAATGTCCATCCTCCCCACATCTATAGCAAAATATCCCTGGTCTATCTTCCTCAGTGCCAGCTCTTTGCAAGGTTTCACTCCTCCTGTGTCTAACCTGAGCAGGGATTTCAAATTGTGGACCTTGGGTATTTGGCGGGGATGTTACTGTAGCAGCTTTAAGGCTAATCATTTCTGCTTTCATAACAGTAATGTCTCTTCTGAGTTGTTCCACTTCAGGATCAACTTTAGTTTCAGGAGTGGTCCTGGGGACAGGAGTAACAGTCAGTGACGTCACTGGGCTTTTGGCATCATTCCTACTCTGAAGCATATCCTCTTCCTCTCTGACCTCTTTCAATAAGTCACTGAAGGTAGGTGGTTCACGCAGCTTATGTGTCATGCGAATGCGGAGGGCAATCATGTCTTGTGGCAATGCACCTCTCACAATCTGCTCAATGCGAAGTCGATTCATTTCCAACAGCTGCACCCCTCCTTTCCTGAACACACAGTGTAACAGTTTATCTAGCCTCATCAAATAGGCGGACAGCTTCTCACCTTCACATTGAAGTGTGTGTCGGAATCTAATAAGAAGATCAGACGGACTTTCAGTTGTTCCAAAAGCTGTCTCCAGAGCTTGCATGTAGTCATATGAAGTAGCAGAAGGGTTCTGTGCTCGTAGAAACCTCACTATGTCAGCAGCTGGACCTTTAAGACTTTCCACTACCCTCTGTTTTTTCACATTGTCACTGCATTGCCATTCCTCCAATAAATGCATTGTCTGCTCTGCCCAAGCGTCATACTCTTCTTCCCCACTGGGGGTAGGCCTCACACCAGAAAACATGCGCAGCTTCCTGTAACTTTGAGTATCAGCAGGTGCAATGTTACATTTGTCCACCAGGGAACTTATGGCATTGATTAGAGCAGTGTTCACGTCAAGAGGCGGAGGTTTAAGCAAGCCTTTAACATCAGTGATAGTCTTTCCTTCATGCTTCAAAAAGGACAACAGCTTGGCTTCGAAGCCTTCACCTTCCGCGAGAACAGGGAGCACATGAACAGGCCAAGGCCCAGCTTTTCCAGGGAGCCCAACACAGTCAGGTATAGTCTGCTTAGTAACATCAGTGGATGTCTGAATCAGCACAAACTGAGTTTTGGAAGCTACATCTAGACAGCGATCCACTATTTCAGCAATTCCAAGAGCTTTAACAAGACTCAAAGCTTGAAGCAGAACATCATCTGTGACATGGGCATCAACACCACTTAACACTACTGCATTCTCACAAGCTATTTGCTTCCTTTTACACCAAGCTTCAATCTCTTCAACATCCATCTTCTGTGCTTAGAATAGATAAGTGACAACTGAGGGATATTACAAATCTACTTTTTATCCCGGACGAGCCCCCAAAAATGTAACCCTTCCTACCATAGGCTCGTGACAAGGCAAGTACGTTATACAGCAGCGTATAAAGTATTGAACCCTCTAAACCCTAATGCTTGGTAAAATGGTGAAAGAGACATTCCATTGTATAATAATCCTGTCTAGGAACACTATGATTCTCACTATCTCTTTGCTTATCAATGAGAACCTTAAAGAATATTCTTGGTTTTAAGACATAGAATATTACCACAGAAAATACAGAGCTAAACAAATACAATGGCTGGTGAAAGAATGAACAACAAGAACACCATAGCTCAATTTCCTCTTTTTGTATTATCCAAACTCACATAACAGTTGAACAGCAAAGAGCAAATATGAAAATAAAACCCAATTAAAAGGGAAAAAAAAACCCCGGGTAAGGAAATCAATAGTCTGTGGTAACCTGAGTGCACTCTTATTTTTTCAGTTCTTTTAGCAGGCCTGCATTAAGTTAGTTCGTTGGCGCGCTTAATGTTGGAGCTCATGAAGTGAAGAAAACAACAATACCTCCTGATGTAGAGTGAAAAAACCCCGGATCCTACCGCGATTGTAACTCTATCTCTTGTCAGGTGAACTCCGGTTGCAAACGGCACAGCGAGGGTTAATCGGCGTCATCCGTCCAGCATCGCCAGCCAAACGATCCCCAATGAAGAAAACATCTGCGTCAGCCAGCGAATCTCTTCTTGACGTCGTCTTCTCTCGTCCAGCAGGCAAACGATATGTATGCGGTCACTCCCGCGACCGTATGACAGTCACGTTACTGCAAAACCACGAGCTAAATTTAGCCAGAGAGGCTAACCGACCTAAACTCGCGTCACAGTCCAAAACTCCCGCACCTCTGGTAGTATTTCACTTTCCCTCAGTCACAAACTCCTACGCAGAGAGCGCGGTTTCTGATAAACAAATTATAGTCCAACTTAAAACGTTAAGCCCACAAACTGTGTGTTAAAAGCAGACTATTCCTCCTGCTTAATCTCGTGCTCAGTTTCTGTTTTTTCCCTTCCCGTTCTCGCGTCTCTGGCGGGATTTCACATAGTTCAACAGAATACTTTCTTAATCACTAAATCTCTAACATTAACAGATTGATTAGTGAGCTTCTCTTATGTAATGAACCATCCTTAAAACATTTTAAAGAAACAACTTAACTGTTAAATTACCAGGCACATTTGAACAGCACAAAGTATTAAATGATAAATCTTCTTGCATATGCATCAAGCACTTTATCAAACAAAATACAATAACCCATATATTTCAGAAATAACAAAATAACAAAAAGACTGATATTGATCAGGTCATTACATATATATATATATATAATTATTATTTTTTTTTTATGTATTATAGGAGCCTATTTGATGACATGTACGTTTTACTTTAGATCATTGTTTGTTTTTCTGAGACTCTCAAGAATGCATGCAGCTTTCACTTGTATCCAAAAACATGGGGAATGATACTACATTTATCGTCATTGATATCGTTATCGCAATAAATACTAGAAAATATCGGGATAAATTTTCAAGTCCATATCGCCCATCCCTAGTGACAGTTCACCTGAGATTTTGTTGCTGATTTTAAATATAAGTTCAAATCAAACTTCAACAGTGCGTCACACATAGACAGCACTTACTTTTTTCTCATGTTTGTCCACAATATGCATGAAGGATGCCCGGACAGAAGAGGTGGGGTTTAACTTCTTTATATTCGTTGTTTTATAGCTTTTTTCGCACATCACTCATGAAGGTAACCATTATTATTACCGTGCGCTTGCAGAGAGAGAGAGAGAGCGAGCGCATGAGGCGAGCGAGCAAGAGAGAGAGATCGCTCATGTTTTTCTTCTTTCTTTTTTTTAAACCTTATTTCCCGGCTCACACTTTTCTTATCCTAATTTTACAGTTGCAAGTTACAAAAAACACACAAGCAGTGCTGACTGACTCTGATCACAGGCAGGTGTTCTCCGAGTCCGGATCGACTCCGGTATTACACACAATGTTAAACAGACCCGGGACCCGTAGTAATAGATTGGGACCCTACCCCGGACCCGGCTGATCATTTAAAATATAGACCCGAACCCGTACGGGTCCCGGGTCCATGGGTCTCGGGGGCTCCATGAAGACCTCTAGAGCACACGTCAGAAGCAGAGGTGTGTGTTGATCTGAGCCTCATGTCACCGCTCGTCAATGTCAAAATATTTGAGAAAACCAATTAAATCAGAGTAGGCGGGCTTTATGTTCACAGAAGCTGCTGAGGCTGAGCACGAATATTAGCAGCACGACTCGACGTCAAGTGCGAGATATGTAAGTAGCTAAACTAAACATTACATATTTGACAGCTGCTTCTTTAAGTCAGAAATGTTAAACAAAGGACAAAAATATTCAGGCAAATTAATAAACTTTTGTCTAATTTCACCATTTTCAGTTGAAATAGGCCATTGTAATGTCATTTATAATATAATTAACAAACAAGAAATATTAACAAAGCCGTTTTTTAATAGTAAAAAAATATTAACAAAGCCATAAGATTAATAGTAATGATTGTGTGCATATTGTAAATTAATAATTCCATTTGTAGCCTTCAGTAAATATAAAAGCTCAGCTTTTTTCAGCCTGTATTGGGCAAATTAATAATGAATGTGCATATTGTGAATTAATTTAATACATTTAGTTACCTAGCTTTCCTAGTAGCCTTCAGTAATTTAACATGTCTATGAAAATTATTCATAAAACATAAATATCAGTTAAACATGTTTTACTGTCTTCACTGACGAAAATGGAAAAACTTAATCAGTCATATCTGCCCACTGACATGGTTTTCAAGTTATTGTTATCTAATTTTTTGGCGTTCAGAACATCTTAAAATTCAGATTATGTCGATCATAGAAATCAAAATGTTCTCGGGGGAGCAAGCCCCCGAACCCCCCCAGCTACCTCACACTTTGGATCTCAGTGATTACAAACCTGCCTACATTGTATGATTAAGGGATATACAATATGGTCATGCAGAATAAGGCATTAATATTTGCTTTATAAGTAATAATAAACATCCAATGTCCTAATATGCATACTAATAAGATACTAGTTATTAGTGAGAATTGGACCCTAAACTAAAGTGTTACCATTTTTTTTCATGCCCCCCTAAAATTCTATTGCCCGTTTTAGTCAGAATTATTGCGCTACTATTCTATTGTGCTCCGTTTGATTCTCCGTTAACTTCCGTTTGTGACATATTTTATCTGGCAATACACATCGTCTCTTAAAGAGGATTGCCTGATATGCATATTTAGCTGTGAATGTCATAAAATATAGCCTCCTCTATCATAACTACATAAGCACATTAGCACATTATATAGTCTCTCAAACATAAGGCGTTTCCTGCCTGTGAAATTCATTCCACACTGATGACATAACCAGTTCACTCATGTGTGAATACTCATGTGGTACTCCAGCACTTGACCACATGTAAACGGCTTCTGTCCAGTGTGAGTTCTCATGTGCCGGTCAAGGCTTCCTTTCCGGTTGAAACTTTTTCCACACTGTTGGCAGGTGAATGGCTTCTCTCCAGTGTGAATCCTTATGTGGTATATAAAGTGTTGTTTTTGAGTGAAACGCTTTCCACACTGAGGGCACGTGTAGAGTTTCTCTCCAGAATGAAGTCTCATGTGTCTGTTAAGTTTTGCTTTTTGAGCAAAACTCTTTCCACACTGAGGGCATGTGTAGGGTTTCTCTAAAGTGTGAAGTCTCATGTGTCTGTTAAGGCTTCCTTTTCGGTTGAAACTCTTTCCACACAGTTGGCATGTGTAAGGCTTCTCTCCAGTGTGAACTCTCATGTGCCTGTCAAGGCTTCCTTTTAGAGCAAATCTCTTTCCACATTGTTGGCAGATGTAAAGGCTCTCTCCAGTGTGAACTCTCATGTGCCGGTTAAGGCTTCCTTTTCGGTTGAAACTTTTTCCACACTGTTGGCAGGTGAACGGCTTCTCTCCAGTGTGAGTCCTTATGTGTTCTTCAAAGTGTTGTTTTAGTGTGAAACTCTTTCCACACTGAGGGCATGTGTAGGGTTTCTCTCCAGTGTGAAGTCTCAAGTGGACTTTAAAGTTTTTATGTTGATCAAAACTCTTTCCACAGTGTTGGCAGGTACAACACTTCTCTCGATTGTGAATTCTCATGTGCCTGTTAAGGCTGCTTTTTACAGTGAAACAGTTTCCACACTGTTGGCAGGTGAAATTACTTCTATTTCCCTTCTTTTTAGCCCTTTTTCGTGTCTTTTTAGGCTGTGAGCAACTAAAAGTTTTTGCTCTTGTTATGAAATCATGATTCTCATATTGATCTTTCTCTTCTATTTGATTCAGTTCTTCACTCTCCTCTTTCAGCACCGTCAGGTCTAAGGTGAAAAGAGACAAATGCAAATGAACACCAGTTTAATGGCACAAAGCTACACACAACAAAACATTTAGACATGTAAAGCATCAAAACCAATATACAACTAGATCATATTCCCATGGGCATCACACCGGGGGAAAAGGGGACCGAGTGCAGAGGGCCCAGAAGTTTATGTTGGGACACTGATATCCTATCCATGATATTGTCCTTTGAAATACCTGAAGAGTACCTTCTTTTTACCCCTAAATGAAGACTGAAAAAGAAATTCACTCTGATTGGAGTTCATCAGACTTTGACGCCTGCAGCACCACACAGCATCTTCTCAATAAAGAATCAGCTGAAGATACACCAGAGTCTCCTGGGCCCAGTTGCCGCAGACCAGTCAGGATGCCCATGCTGACCCCTGTCCACCGCCGAAAGCACCAACAGTGGCCCGTGGAACTGGACCACAGAGCAATGGAAGAAGGTGGTCGGGTCTGATGAATCACGTTTTCTTTTACATCACGTGGATGGCCGGGTGCGTGTGCATGGCTTATCTGGGGAACACATGGCACCAGGTGCACTATGGGAAGAAGGCAAGCCGGCGGAGGCAGTGATGCTGTGGGCAATGTTCTGCTGGGAAACCTTGGGTCCTGCCATCCATGTGGATGTTAATTTGACATGTACCACCTACCAAAGCATTGTTGAAGACCATGTACAGCCTTTCATGGAAAAGTTATTCCCTGGTGGCTGTGGCTCTTTCAGCAGATAATGCGCCGCCACGAAGCAAAAATGCTTCAGGAATGGTTTGAGGAGCCCAACAACGAGTTTGAGGTGTTGACTTGGCCTCCAAATTCCCCAGATCGCCCTGATCTCAATCTCATCGAGCATCTGTGGGATGTTCTGAACAAACAAGGGATGCTCTTATTTACTAAAAATAAGAATTTTGACCGATTTATACTATCAGTTAAATAGTTTTAAAAGGTATTTTTATTTATTTAATTTTAAATCCTTTTTTTGTTTGCTGTATGGTTAAAGAAAAATATGTTATATGTATGTGCGTGTTAACTGCCCCTTTAAGACCAAATGCAGATCTAATAATATAATTCTCCCATTTCTCCAAACTATTTACACCCATTTAAATATAAATGTTTAAGTGACTACTCTCCAAGCCGGTCATTTTGACAAAAGCTATTTGTTGTGTATTTGATGGTTTAGACGTGCATGAAGTCCAAAGTATAATGTGCACGTTGGTCCGTTTCGACCATGAAGTTGGAAACTTGCGCAGATTATTGCACAGATTATTATGCTTTTAATAGCTCTATTTATTATGAAACAACATGTCCTGCAATTTAGCAACAGTAGAGACCGCATTTTTACAACAATCCCAGATTGTGCAGATTCTGCCGTTAAGTTTGGGCTTTAGGGAGGAACGAATGCACACGGCTGTGAAGGGAAGGAAGTTGCGCTAGATGGAATACGGATATTTTATGATAGTTTTACCTCATATTTTCTTTTTATGATCCTTGACAGCCAAAATCAAAAATGAAATTAGATTAATATAACAGATTAATATGAATGATTAATATCCGTTTAGGGCTACTCCAGAAACATGACGGCGCAAAATGGCGACCTCACTGTAAGGGGACCAGCGGAGTGTGTAGATAGAAATGGCTCATTCTAAACTAATAAAAACACAACAGTTCATTATGTAAGGTCTTTATACACCACTGAAACAACATAGTTATGGATATTATATTGCATTTCTGTCAATAGATCCTTATAAATACTACACACTGCACCTTTAAAGGGAAAGAAGCCTTTTCCTTCTGTATGTGTTTTTAATGTTAATCAAACAACAAATGACAAAGAAATCACTCCCTGCTCTTGACTGAATAGCTTTTGTAAATAATTCTTCTTTATCTAATTCATACACTGAAGATTATAATAAGCAATTTGATTTTATATTTGATTATTCAATTTCTGTACCTGAAAACTATTGTTGGTACCTGAAAACCGAAAAGCAGTTTATTTTATATGCATCTTTGGTCTATTATATGTATTTGTGGGTTGCTTGTAGTTTGATTATTTGTTCTAATTTAGTTTATTTTTATTTGACAAATGTCCTAATTACCCTGAATATGGCACATACAGAACTGTACGGAAACCGTGACCCTAAAACCGTGATAAAAAAACAAACCGTGAGTAATTTAATATTTCTCTCAGAAATGATGATGGTGTTGGTAAGTACTCTGTGTATCCTTAAATTCTTTTTTTACAACACCGGCAAAGATCATTTACACTCATCTTTTTCTTCTAACGTTACTTATTCCAGCGTGCGGGCAGACAGGGTTGCCAAGTTAAAGGTACATGGTGATCAAATATCAAAGTTTTTGCATTCTCTCTAGAAAGTTTTGAAATCAAATGCAAAGTTTCTTTGGGGAAAGCCAAATATTTGCAAGAGAATGCAAAAGCATTAGGAGATATTTTTTCCGCCCATCTTCATTTTTTCCATCAACATGTTCCTGTAAAGAGTAACTAACCCCCAGCTCAGAGCTTAACTCCACCCACTGGTAATATTTGAAAAATGCTGGAAAAGTGGGCAGAGCCCAGCGGAGACAGAGGGGACGAACCGGGGGCAGGACTGAGCAGAGGGCCCTGAGACCCGCAGTGATGGATTGATTGACAGCTGTCAGACTCGCGAGTCGCAAAGATGGAGAATGACTGGAGTGACGCCAGTAGCTTTGCAACAGAGCGGTCATTTCTCCTACCTTCACATGAAGTGTCAAGTAAGTTTCATTCATTATGTTTCTACTTCATGTAACATGACAGTTCATACTGGAGTGAAGCGGTTCTCATCATGTGATTGGGGGAAACATTTCTGAGGGCGTGGTGAGCTCGTGCCAGGGGTGTGTGTAGTGAGCCGCTGGCAGTGCCATCCTACGTCACGATGTACCACAACGTCCAATAGGAAAATTCAACTGCAGTCGCCACCGTTCAACCTTAAGGGGGCAGCACTCAGATGGTTTTACACCATATACTATAGAATTAAAACACTTTATACCCAAATGTCAAAACATTTACTCAAATCAATGAACAGCATTAATAAAGCACAAATCTTGCAGATCATTACCTAAAAAAAAGTTGGTTTAGGGTTTAGTTTCCCTTTAATGGCTCTGTAGCCCCTCGCCTAACCCACAACAAAGAAACAAAACAAATATACATGCAATAAATTAAAAATCAATAACTTAATGCAAGTTAATAACTGTAATTGTTATGAACTACTCTTGACTGGTTGATGATTATGTCACTGTAATATACAGTGATAAAATACAAACAAACAAAAAACTGTTAAAATTACATACATCATTTTAGTTTGATGACTCTACCACTTAAACTGAGGCACTACAGAGATCTGTCACATGAAAACAGCATTTATTGTTTGAATTTCGTGAAAAAATGGACTTGATTTGTAAGATGGCACTTTGTTTCTTTATTGAAGTATCAAAGCACAGTGCTATATGTGATTATTGGATGAGAGTCACTACAGATAATGTTTAGTGTAGGGAAAAACCGCAGACCTGCAACCCTGGCTTGAGCTACGAGTGATTCACAGGGTCAAATAGAGCCGCTTTTATGTTGCTATTTTTAACTGTTAATGCGCTATTCTCGTGTAAACTTTTCCTAAATTCGACATGATATATTTTCTTCACACACAGATGGTACGAGTTGCAGTCAGGCACGTTTTTCCACACCCTTTTGATTGACAGGATACCATCAGCCCTGATCATCGTCTGTTTTAAACAAATGGCCAATACATCGGTGCATCTCTAATATATATATATATATAGCCAAAAGTATTGGGACACGCCTCCAAATCATTGAATCCAGCTGTTCAATCACTTCATGGCCACAGGTGTATAAATCAAGCACTAGGCCTGCAGACGCACACATTAGTGAAAGAATGGGTCTCTCTCAGGAGCTCAGGGAACTCAAGTGTGGTACCGTGATCGGTGGCCACCTGTGCAATAAGTCCATTCGGGACATTTCCTCACTACTAAATATTCCACGCTCAACTGTTAGTGGTGTTATAACAAAGTGGAAGCAATTGGGAACAACAGCCACAAAGTGGTAGGCCACGTAAAATCAGCGAGCGGGGTCAGCACATGCTGAGGGCACCAACTTTAGCTACAGACCTCCAAACTTCATGTGGCCTTCAGATGAGCTCAAGAACAGTGCGTAGAGAGCTTCATGGAATGGGTTACACATCACCAAGTGCAATGCAAAGCGTGGGATGCAGTGGGGTAAAGTACGCCGCCACTGGACTCTAGAGCAGTGGAGACGTGTTCTCTGAGTGACCAATCACACTTCCTTGTCTGGAAAGCCCATGGACGAGTCTGGGTTTGGCGGTTGCCAGGAAAACGGGACTTGCCTGACTGCATTGTGCCAAGTGTAAAGTTTGGTGGAGGGGGGGTTATGGTGTGGGTTGTTTTTCAGGGTTGGGCTTGGCCCCTTAGTTCCAGTGAAAGGAACCCTTAAAGCTTCACCAAGACATTTTGGACAATTTCATGCTCCCAACTTTGTGGGAACAGTTTGTGGATCAAATGACTGAGTTGAGCTTTGAGAATGAAACCAACCTGTTTGTTCCTCAGTTTCTTCATGTGTCACTCTTAATGTTTCTTCAATCTTCATGTCTTCACTCTCCTCTTTAATAAACGCCATCTTTATAAAAGTGTGTCACATGGATCTCAGTCACTTCAGCAGGAGTTTTTTCAGTGTGTTTGTCCTGTTTAAGATGAGAATTAATTAATAATTAACAGAAAGAAAAATAAATCCACACTAAATCTCTGAGTGTCTCATTCAGTTCAGTAGTTCAGTCACTGGTAAGAGAGTCAGTCAGAGTGAGAGTTTTTTTATTATTTTATTTAACTTTCAAAATTACGAGATTCAACTGCAAGGTCTTGACACATTTTCACATTCCATAAGTATAAGTTAAAACACAACAATAATTTATATATAAAAAATAAACAAAAATGTACTTAAAATTAAAGTGTATCCTTTATATATTGAGACATCTCATATTTAATGTGTCTTTGTCAGGATATATTCTGTCAACAATATTAAATTACTCTTCTTTGGTTTCATTACACAATACCCACTAATGAATCCCCAAACATCTTCCCACTCAAATGAGGGAAACATATTAACCCAAACTAATTTAGATGGAGGAGAAGAGATTTAAACAAAAAGAGATCTAATCGATTGGTCACTGCGTTTATCATTAATTAAATCCAGTTTATCTAAAAACAAATGTTTGGAGACCTACATTTTTATAAATAAATATAATTGCTCTGTTGAATATTTTCCCTAATCATTTATTTAATCAATCGGTGGTATAATTTTTCTTAGATGCCGTTTTGATATTAAAGGGGGGGGGGGGGGTCACACTCAGTTTCAGTCAGTCTCTTTATTCAACATAAAAAATGGCTTTTAATCAGATACAGCCATACATCTATGATCCGGAATCAGACCCAGAGGCTGAAGTTGAACAGGAGCAGCAGCAAAAACGACTAGAGCAGGACATCTTTATGTGGTATAAGTTACACTAACTATATAATATGCTTAGCGGCTTATTTACACATTTCAGTTGTCAGTTGTTGAATTCTGATGGTCAGCTTTTGAGATTTGCTGAACTATGTCTTACATGTAAGTGTCATATTTCTGTTAAAGAATATTGTATTGTCGTGGATTATATTTCTGGAAATATATCTCTCAGTCAGAACGACAGTTGGACCTAAAGGACCTGATTAAATAAAAACACTAAAAACTAACACTACAGATTAATAAAATAATACAATATATACAGACCCTCAATATATTAGGTAGTTTAGCTATTTATTATTTTGTAGAAATCTAAATAGAAATATAGCGCTTCGAATCACTGAATCATTTGTTTTAAATCAATCGGTTCAATTGACTCGGATAGTCGAAAGCTCCGGTTCCTTCGTCACTCAGAGACTGAACTCATGGGTGCGTCTCAATCAGCTCTAGTTCAGTAGTCAGGGCACTGATCAGGGATCAGCCCATTGACTTGTGTCCTGATCAGAGCCCTGACTACTGAACTAGGAGCTAATTGAGACGCACGCCATGTTTGAACTGACTCAAGATAAAGAGCGAAATGAGACGCTCCTTCTGTTACTCATGAGTTTCATTATGTTACTCTACTCACACAACGATGATTAATGTTAGTTAAAGCAATTCAAACACTTAATAATACATTAATCATTATTGTGCTTTAAATGCTAAAAACCCAAACCTTTCTTCAGCCGAATCACAACAGATGCAGGAGCGCGGCGCGGCCTTATGACGTCACACCTGAATACCAAAATAAAAGTCCCGTTCACACACTGTTGTCTAAAATCACAAAAGTGCATAGAAATTTACGTAGGAAATATAATTTAAAAAGATGACAAAATTCTGAGTTGAATGTCTTATTGAAATACGTTTAATAACACAATGGTAAGTTAATAATACAGTTCACAATGACACTTACATTTTTATTTTATTTAAATAAAAGCAATAACACAATGCAGTCCCTTAATTTTAGTGTGTCTGAATGATGAACTATGAGGGGTGGCAACACTGAAGCGAGCATCCTTGTATGGTTCTTGTGGATTCAAGTAATAATATACATATTCAGTGTATATACACGGGGGTGCACATTTTTTAATGATCTATAAAGATTAAAGACTGTTGTGTGCTAGATTTAGCCTGAACCTGATAGCTGGACTGGAAACTTAAAGTGAGTACAAGTTCACCCTAGTGAAAAAAAAGTATGCTAAGTATACTTGCAGCAAGACTAATTATCAGTATACTTGAAGTGTGTTAATGTTTAGTTAACTTGAAGTGTGCTATTTTGAAACAACTAATTTTGTACTAAGTATATTTTATTTGTAAATAAGTTGTATTAAAGCATAATTTGAAGTGTATTTAGTGTACTTTTATGTACTAAATTGGAACAACTTTAAGTATACTTGGTGTGCTTTAAGTATAGAGACTAATTAATGCTTGATTAGTGATATACATGTGCTT
Source organism: Gobio gobio (assembly GCF_949357685.1). NCBI lineage: Eukaryota > Metazoa > Chordata > Actinopteri > Cypriniformes > Gobionidae > Gobio > Gobio gobio. The sequence goes on along the minus strand of NC_137101.1, from coordinate 52,546,194 downwards.
TATTTTTATTATAAGTATATTTATTTGTGTTTTAAAGGGGCTATATGCGTTTTTCTGAAATTTAAACTCGTGACTGACACCTGTGGCCAAAAAACAGAACTGCTCTCATTTTCTGCTCGCTCTCGCAGCGGTGGTGACGTCACATCAGCAGACAGCGCGGGAAAAGACGACCCGCCAGAAAATAGGAAAAATAGGATACAGGCTTATAGGTGCACCCACTGTGAGCGGACAAGGTGTCAGTATGCTCATCAGGAGATGTTTTAGTCATAAATGGTAAAATAAAAAGGCTATTGTTACGTTTATTTTGGGGAAAAAGTTGCATATAGCCCCTTTAAGTACATTACAAATTAATTACCAGTGTCTTCAGAACACACAAGCAATACACTATGAATATATTATTTTTTCAGGTTTATTTATTTACTTTACCTTCCCTAAATACAAAAAAAATATACACTTTGTAGTCAATAACAATATAATGTATTATTACTTAGCTATACATTGTACAATACACTTTTAATTACATAATATCACACAATACAGTAGTTTAAATGTGCTACCAAGTCTGTGAAGAGACAGTCCATTAACAAGCCCAAAAACCACATGGTTTCACCAAAACTAAACAAAATGATCTTACTATGTTTTTCATTAAAACAACACTGGAAGATTAAAAACAACACACACACACACATACATACATATATACATACATATATATATATATATATTTATTATTGGACCGATTCCACTGACCCTCTATACACAAATATAAATGACACATTTTATTAACTTTTCTGATGAGCTGCTCAATTCTACACTTGCGTCTGATGGCCGCTTGCACATCAGAGGCAGTTGACAGCAAAAACTTGTGAAGAAACGGCATCTGTAACTTACACAGAATATACAAGACATAAGGTCAAACAGCGTTCATACAACTTTTATTCACGTTTACATTAGTCTTACTTATTACTTACCTCCAAACAGCAGGACTTTTTCTCCAGTTCTTTTCGGCATCGCGTAACGTTAGGAAATTTTATTCCGAGCCAGTTTATCGTGGCCATCAAGGTCAGGCTGCAAACCTCCCGTGAGTGAGTGACGAGGGAGAGAGCGTCAGACAGACGAACAGCAGCTCTGCCTCTGATTGGCTGCAGGCGGTGAACAACACAATCTGATTGGTCACAGACCAAGTTGAAGAGACATTTGAATTCCGATAATAGAGATCGCTAAGACATGTGACCAACTGGGCGGCAACGTCATCAGAACGCAAAGAATTATGGGTATGTTTGGCTAGTTTACATGGCCTGGCATAGCAGGCTAGTGTTCTGGTCATGGTTCTGACATGATAGTAATTAAAAATGAGAGAGAATTAGAGAGAAAAACATTAGAAAAATATAATCCTAAAAAATGCAGCGGGCTAAAGAAAATATTCCCGGACCATATCGCCTAAAACTTAATTCTAATGCAAAGACGCGATATGATGATAAAATAAAGGGTATCAAAGGACTGGATCTGTATGAGCTCAGCGACTGGTCAAGGGACGTCAAACTGTTGCCCAACTTCCAGCACCCATATATCTACAATTATATGATTTTAAATGTCAGTGCGTACACACACAAAGTTTACTTCAAGTAACTTCAAGTCGCTGCAGCAGGCCCAGGTCTTTTTTACAGATGGATGGGTCCAGGACCTGGAGATTGTAAAAGTGGGGCAGAAAATTGTCGTCCGTTCAAAGGTATGCTAATGTTTTAAGCACCACACTCCTCGTTCTCTCTCATCTATCTGCATGCAGTCAGAATTCAACAAACCTGCGTGTACACTCACAATAAAACACAACTTTGTGCTTTTGTCGCTCTCTCGCGCGTGCACGCTCTCTCTCTCTCTCACACACTCTCACACACCCACACACACACACACACACACACACACACACACACACACACACACACACACACACACACACACAGTTTAAAAGCAAAAAATATTTATCCAACCCCATTTAAAGACACTGTCTATGCCGTCTTTTGGACATTCATCATATTGCATTGGTTTTCTTTTCTTGTCCTCAAACAGAGCTCTAATCTGTTTATTTTTAAGTTACACTTGAAAAAAAGAAAATCAAATTTGTTTTATTAGTTGTATTACTTTATACAAAAATAAATGTATAATTAAGATGAAAATAAATTTAGTGTTAATTAAAAATTTAAGGAAAACAAATATATTGATCTGGAGTGTACCATATATGTGTGTAGTATGCAGGTAAGCTCATCCATCCCCAGCCCACTTTCTACCACATTGTACCCCGATTGGCTGCATGCATCAGATAGCTCAATATGTCTTGCTAGTACGGTTTTGTATTTCTCTACAAGCTATTAATAATGCTTTTATTGTCTTAGGTGAATCACTCCATGCGACTCAGCCAGAAGCCCCTTCAGCCATGGGTCATACTTACAGCATGTGGGGAAGTGGAGAGCGCTCACTGCACTTGTATGGCTGGCGTGGCAGAGAAGTGCGCACATGTGGCAGCCCTCCTGTACAAGATCAATACAGCTGTGTGTCTGCGGGGAAATGTGACTCCAACAGATGTTGAAGCGTACTGGGTGATGCCCTCCAATATAACCAAAGTGCAGGGAGTGCCTGGACATACTATTGACTTTACAACAAGCTCAGCCCGAAAAAAGGCGCTTGATCGGTCAGTCTGTGGAGACACCAGCATAGCACCCAAAATCCGGACCCGCTCAGGTGGCACAAGTTTACCGCAGAAAACACTTGCTGATTTAAAACCCCTCACAGAGCTCATGCATGCACAAAGGTCCGGACTGTGCTCTGTAATGGAGGAATTCTGCCACCTCTATGCTGATCCCATTCAGCCATGTGTCCTGCCGAAGTCACTGCTGCGTCTTCGCGACCCATGAATGGATGGCTCTGACTTGTCTGTCCTGCTTCAACACTGTGAGGGCCTGACTCACCTTGTGGCAGTGACAGTCACAGAGGCAGCTGTACTGGAAAAGAACACAAGACAGCAGCACAAGTCTGACATATGGCACAGCACACGGGCTGGAAGGATAACCGCCTCCATCATACACGCTGTTGTCTCCACCTCCATAACCAGACCAGCAAAGTCAACTGTGGAGAAGGTGTGCTATCCACAGAAACCTTCACTGAGACAGACTGACAATTGTCCAGAGGCCATTAAATGGGGGAGAGAAAAAGAGGATACGGCAAGGGTCTCCTACATCACACAGACAGAGCTGCGGCACAGGGACATGAAAGTGGAACCCTGTGGATTCATAATCAACCCTTCTTTCCCTGCAATAGGCGCGACTCCTGATGCACTTGTCCATTGTGCATGTTGCGGGAAAGGATGTGTGGAGATTAAATGCCCTTTTAAGCACCAGGACCATAACATTCTGCAGGCATGTACTGACAAGGACTTTTGTCTGCTGTTCACAGAGGGAAGGATGGAGTTGAAGCAAACCCACAAGTACTACAAACAGGTACAAACTCAGATATTTGTCACAGAGTCACAGTTCTGTGACTTTGTTGTTTGGACGACCAAAAGCCTTGTAACTGTCCGTGTCATGCCTGACATAGAACTTTGGGAGACACTTTTGCCAACCGCACAAAAATTTTTTTACAAGGTTGTCCTACCTGAGCTTGTAGCCCGTCACTACACTCAACCCCCACCCCCTGTTCCTTCAGCTGAGATACCCGTGCCATCAGCCGATTTCCAGCCCACAGACAAACCCAGAAAACGAGCACAGAACACAGTCAGAAAAACATTGGCCACATTACAGCCAGGTAAATCACCCAAGCACAAGATTGTGCCACCAGCCCCCATCAGCACCCCCCCTTCAGCTGACCTACCTGTGCCATTATTTGATTCACAGCCCACCGACAAAAACAAAAAAAGAGCATGAAAAAACAATCAAAATACCATTGGCCACACTCCAGCCAGGTAACACCCCCCAGCCCAAAAGAAGGGCATGTGAAAAGGCGGTGTTGTGGTGCTTTTGCAGACAGCCTGAAGAGCTTGATGACATGGTTGCTTGAGATAATCAGAACTGTCCTATAGAGTGGTTCCATTTAGTGTGCAAAGAGGTGTGCAACATGTTCAACAGGCAGATCAAGTCTTAAGCGCATAAGGGTCAGGAGGAGCATTTGAAAATGAGAGAGTTTTCTTTCTTTTGTTTCAGCACACCTATCAATAGACTGAAAGATGGAAGGCCAGTGTAGTACTTCACCTTTGAATCATTGTCTTTGAGAAATTTCTCATCCAGGGCCTTTTTGGAGGGATATCAAAAATCTGCTCGCAATTTAGCATCCTCAATATGTTCACTTCATGCTGACCAAGTTTGGCACTGATTGGGTGAATCTTCTAGGAGGAGCATATCAAATTCCAGAGCATGCGTTTTCCGAACAACCCATAATAGCTCACTTCCTGTTGGGCTGACGTATAACATAGAGCACAAAAGTTGTGTGGCCAGATGAGCTCCATATGTGTACCGAGTTTCAAACATGTACTGTGTTTGATATATGGATCAAGTTTTCAGACCCCACTTAAGGGGGCACTGTCGAGCCCCCCTGCCACGCCTGGTGAGATTCCGATGTGTGTGCAAAGTTTCAAGAGTTTTTGAGCATGGTAAGGGCCCCAAAAGTGCCCGAATAGTTGAAAAAACAAAATTGTCCGTAGAAGAACAAGGCTAGGCTTGGGCCCTAATGATTGATTAATGTCATTTAACAACTCAAATGATCACTTAAGTATCTAATTAACTCTAACACTGCTTCAGTGTTACTGTTAACACACTGCTGGTGGTTCCCATATGAACAGCGGGGAATATACTGCGAGTAATCCTGAAGACGATGATGAGCTTGTTCAGGTGTGTTTGAGTAGGATTTGAGCTAAACTCTGCAGAACAGCAGCTCTCTGGGACCGAACTTGCCTACCCCTGACTTAAAGGTTATTGACTGGCAATTTTTTTTAGGGAGTATATACATACAGAACTGTGCAAAAGTCTTAGGCACATTAGTATTTTCACCAGAAAATTATTTTATTTTTATTTATACATTTATTTTTTTATATATATATATATATATATTTTGCTATTTATATCTTTTCCATCTTTGAACCGTTTTCCCAATTCTTCTGGATTTAATCCGTCTCAGGTTTTTCCTGTTTCTTCATGTAATCCCAGACAGATTCGATGATGGTAAAATCAGATCTCCATGTGGATCATACTGTCTGTTATCAGACTCCTTGTGCATACAAAATATCACTGGATTATTGCAATTAATAATTAATTAAATTAATTAAATAATTAATTTGGCTGGGACAGATGTTAAGTATCACCTCAAGATGCAATCTAATCCTGTTTACATGAAATAAACCGCTCGCGAGCAGGTTTAAACTTACCGACGTGTTGCTATGACAGCAAGTCCAGGATGAGGGTCAAAGAACCAAACAATCCAAGATCATGTCAAATTGTCAACAATCAAATCCGGCTATCTGAGTTAGCGAGGTACGAAGAACGGACCCCAGGTTTGCGATTACACGCATTTCCCTCAGCAAATCCTACACTTCAAAATAAAAGCCCCATTAGACAACTTGGATTTTTGAAAGATAATATTTAAAGAGCTCTACAATTTAATTCTCACTAGTAACTATTTCAATTATAGAGTGCTCTGTTAATGCATTTTTACTAGTAACAATTGAATCGTAGAGCTCTGTAATTAAAAATGAATGCAAGTCAATGGAGACATATGACTAGTAAAAATGTATTTGTAGAGCTCTCTAGTTGGAATTGTTACTAGTAAAAATGCAATTACGACAAGTAACGCTGGGAACAATTTAAGCTAAAGAGGCTTGCCATATAAACAAGGAATGTCACTTGTTTATGAATAAGCACTTTTTAAACCCAAATATCAAAGAGCAACATTATACATTCCGAGGCTAACATTCTATGACATCACAGTGTGCTTGACACGATATACACTTCGAGTGAACATCAGTGCTATTGCTTCAGTGTGAACAAGCTCATGAGAGAACTGCCAGCGAGAACGAAGGATTTCATAGAGAACAGCAATATTTGTCTAGAGAAAATGTCTCAAGCTACTTTAGGGTCATGCTTTATCATGTGCCCGGTACCGCCATCAACTACCAGGCCATCAACCATCAGGCAGCTTCGCCGTTTGAAGTCAAAGCCTCAAGAGTCCGTGAAGCCCACTGGCCAGACATCCAGGCTCCCACCAATCATGATGTTTGGAAATGAGTGTGAAATCGGTCTGACCCGACCTAACCAGAGTCAGACAACCATCAGGCAGCATCACCGTTTGCAGATGCCGTCAATTCGTCGAGAGTCTGTGAGTGTGAAGCCCACTGTGCAGACGCCTACAAACACACCACTCATGGTGACTGGAAACGAGGAAAAAAATGGTCTGACCCGACTTAACCTTACAACACGGGCGAGAGTTGAAAGGCCACTCTGGGAGGTCAACAAATCTCCAGTCCCGACTCTGCCTCCGCTGGTCAAGACGGACAACCCCCGAGTGACAGCGAGAGCTCCGCTACGACAACCTGCTGCTGATCTGCCACATCCTGGGACTCGTCGGATAGCACCTGTGGCCCGTGTGGACAAACCAGCCAGAGGAACATTAGTCCAGCAGAGCCCTGTTCGTCCAATACAAAAGAACAGGAGCTGTAAAAAGGAGAAGCCATGTAAAGACAAAGCGCAAAAGCCAGTAAGACTCCTGGCTGTGGCTGATTTTCTGCCAGTGAGTGAGTTAGTGAGGGCACTGATGTGCAGAATGGCCACTCAGCAGCATTCAGAGCGCCAGCGACCAGCAGCAGCGACAACTGTCCCGTGGAGAGTTGCCTGAGCAACAGTGTGTGGGTGTGCCCAACATAGAAAAGTGGAGCGCACATGTTTCTGGTTGCAAGCTTGAATGGTCTGGTGGAGTGGCGTTCACAGACCATATAGACGAACACAAGAACCAGACAAGTCCTCTGCACAGACCCTATGAACAGCTTTATCTCCCTCCCACCAAAGGCTGGAGTAATGTATCCCGATCAGGAACTGGACGGCATATTCTGACTGCACTGACGCCATTGGATGAGAGCTGAACTGAGCTGGATTAAAAACAATGCTTTTTAGATGAATTGAACTCAATCCATAATGGATGAATTTTACACAGTTATTGAACAAGAAAATCTATCACTGAATAAATTTTGTAGTCTTTAATAAGACCCCTTAAGATCGAGCCTTAAGGGGTTAATCATTGAGAACGGAGGACAATGATGGCGCCAGGATGTTTGCCGGCTTGCCACAGCCTGTCCTTGTCTCTTTTATTTGTAATGTTTCTTGTTTGTTTTATCACGCGCTCTGTTTGCTCCCCTCTGGTATATGATCGCATGACGCTACTAAATATTCGATCAGCTATGCCCGATTGTTTATTTAGCGATCCCAGAGATGATTGGCATCTGCACCCGCATTTTGTGCCAGTCGCATTGAGGAAAATGTGTTACCTGCCGGGATGTCTGTGCTTGTGGAGGAAACGGCGAAGGAAACGTGGGAAGCGTGCTGGAGTCCTTGTGAGATCGAAGAGGACTGGGAAGTTTCCAGTCATCGGACCTGCTTCTTCGATGGCGGAGGCCGTGGTTGTGAACTCGAGACGTTCATACATTGTGCCTGTCTGTCCGTCTTCGGCGCTGATGTATCAGTCTTTGCGGAGGGCGTACGTGAGGCGACGGTCTGCAGATCGAGGAGTTAATCATCGGAATCTTCGCTATTTACGTGACGGGAGTCCGGTAACTTTTTATGATTCCTCTCTGCGATCCTCCTCTTCAAATACTACTCTCACTCCAGTGACAATGGCGTTGATAAACGCGAGATCTCTGGCAAATAAGACCTTTATCTTGAACGATCTTTTTCTGTCTTATGAAATAGATTTTTTATTTGTTACTGAGACTTGGCTAAATGCTGGTGAAATGACCTCTCTTTCGGAACTTTCTCCTCCTGGCTGCAGTTTTTTTAGTACCCCTAGGTCTGTTGGCCGTGGCGGGGGTCTTGCAGTTGTTTTTAAGGACAAGTATAAGTGTAGACTTTCACCTTCTGCGCCTTTTAGCACTTTTGAATCTCAGTTAATTACGCTGAATTCCTTTAAATCTGTGCTATGTGTTTTGATTTATAGACCCCCAAACTCTCATGGGGATTTTATACAGGAGTTTTCTGAATTTTTATCTGGTATTGTCTCTTCTTTTGACAATATTTTAATTTTGGGGGATTTTAATATACATGTGTGCTGCCCTTTAAAGCCCCTGGTTAAAGAATTCCTTAATTTATTAGAGTCGTTTGATTTTTTGCAATGCGTTTCGGGTCCAACTCATGAACGTGGTCATACACTTGACCTTGTATTATCTTTGGGATTCTCTATTGATAGCGTGAAGATTGTTGATACTGTTTTCTCTGACCATAAGACTGTTATTTTAAATACTAACTTTCCTTGTGTTGCATTGGGTAATACTGTTTCAGCCTCAGCTTCGGCTCGCATACTCAATCCATGCACAGCTAGTAGTTTTTCAGCTGTTTTTAATGTTTCTCCTCTATTTTTTTTGACCGAGTCATACTCTCCTTGTATGGGTTTAGAAGAGTTGGTCGATCAGTTTAACTCTTCTTGCCTAGAGATTTTAGATGCTGTGGCTCCTGTCAAAGTCAGGAGGAGAAAAGAAAAATTGCAGCCCTGGTTGAACAGTTCTACCCGTGCTCTTAGGCTGGAGTGTAGGAAGGCTGAACGCAAATGGGTTAAAGATAAATTACAAGTATCTTATGACATCTTGAAGACCCGTTTGAACGAGTATCAAAGAGCTGTTAAATTGGCTAGATCAAATTATTTCTCTGACATCATCTCCAGAAACTGTAATAATTCTAGAGTACTTTTTTCTACTGTAAATGCTGTTCTTCATCCTACTGCTACTCCTGCACTCAGTCCTTCTGCTGACATGTGTGAAGAGTTTTTAAATTTTTTTATTGGTAAGGTTGATGGAATTAGATCCCAAATTTCATCTGTTGGCAATGATTTTATTGTTTCTGTTGCCCCTCAGAACCAATTGACAAGTTTCATGCCCGTTTCTTTGCAGCAGCTTAAGGACATAACTGCTCACATGAAGCCCACTAGGTCTCCGGGTGATGTGCTCCCTTCTTCTCTGTTTAAGCAGGTACTTGATTCAATTGGCCCAAGTATTCTGTCTATTATGAATATTAGTTTGTCATCTGGTGTTGTTCCAGGTAGTTTTAAGCACGCGGTTATTCAGCCCCTTTTAAAAAAAAGCACCTTAGACCCATATGACATGAGTAGTTTTCGTCCGATCTCAAAATTGCCATTTATTTCTAAGATACTAGAAAAAATTGTGAACGTACAGCTTAACAACTTTTTAATTAAGAATAATATTTACGATAGATTTCAATCAGGTTTTAGAGTTGGTCATAGTACAGAATCGGCTCTTTTGAGAGTGTCTAATGATATCCTTCGAGCTGTTGACTCTGGGAACCGTGTTGTCTTACTGATGTTAGATCTTGCAGCTGCATTTGATACAGTTGATCATAGCATTCTCATTGATCGTCTTAGGGATCAGATTGGTATTCAGGACTTAGCCCTGAATTGGTTCTCTTCCTATTTGAAAGATAGGACTTTTTCAGTTTGCGTAGGGGATTATTTTTCTTCCGTTGCCCCCCTTGTGTGTGGGGTTCCACAGGGCTCAATACTGGGACCAATTCTATTTTCCCTTTACATGCTCCCTCTAGGTTCTATCTTTGAGAAATTTGGGATTCAATATCATCTTTATGCGGATGATTCTCAAATTTATCTACCACTGAAACAGGGGCATGAATGTGCCATTCAGTCTAGTCTCTTCATGCATGTTTGGCAGAAGTTAAGTCCTGGCTTGCGAAAAACTTTCTCCAATTAAATGAGGATAAGACTGAGATTATTATATTTGGAAATAAGGGGTGTGTGGATGATGATTCCCTGGGGTTGTTTCCTGGGAAAAAACTGTCTAGCGTAAGAAACCTTGGTGTCATTTTTGACTCTGAGCTGAAATTTGAGCAGCAAATCAACGCTGTCGTTAAGAATAGCTTCTTTTATCTTAGATTAATATCTAAATTGAAATCTATCCTTACTGTCAATGATATGGAGAAGGTTGTTCATGCCTTTGTGTCATCGCGTTTGGATTATTGTAATGTGTTGTATCTGGGTGTGAGTCAGGCTTCCCTCTCCCGTTTGCAGCTTGTTCAGAATTCAGCTGCCAGACTTTTAACTGGCACTAAGAAGAGTGACCATATTACTCCGGTTTTAAGGAAACTGCATTGGTTACCCATACGATATAGAATTCAGTACAAAGCGCTGTTGTATGTTTTTAAGTCTCTGCATGGTCTAGCCCCTGAGTATGTTACTGATTTAATTTGCCGCTGTCAATCCAGCAGGTCTATGCGCTCAAATGATCAGTTGCTTCTTGCGGTTCCACGGACACGTTTAAAATGTAAAGGTGACCGGGCTTTCTCTGTTGCAGCGCCTAGGCTTTGGAATAACCTTCCTCTGTCTGTAAAAACCTGTCCTTCCTTGGGTGTTTTTCAGAGTGCGCTTAAAACTTATTTGTTTTCCTTAGCATTTGATAATGCTTCTTAAATTGTGTGTTATATGTTTGTATTGTTTTTGTGTCTTTGTGTTTTTTATTTTTTATTTTATACCTCCTGTACAGCACTTTGGTTCCACTTGTGGTGTTGAAAGTGCTTTATAAATAAATAAAGTTGAAGTTGAAGTTGAAGACTCAGTGTTTATTTCATTCATACAGTGTGAAGAATACTTACATTTGATTATTCAGTTCTGTACCTGAACATTTTAAAGCAGTTTATTTCTTATATTGTATTTGTCCTAGGGTTTATTTCTATGAATAAACATGAATTAAAATAAATCAATATTAATTAATAAATTGTCTCTAAATGTTACAAGGCAAACCTTCCTTGGGTATCTTTGGTGTCGTTTTGACCCGAAAATCTTTTTAGTTTATTTTTTTTATTAATTTTAAATGTTCATATGAGTGATACAAGACCCGTACAATTTGACCCGTCATAGGAATGAATGAGTGGCGCACACATGGGACATTGATGTGGAGAACAACACGTCCTGGATGGTAGGTGTCGCCACAGAGCCCGTCCAAAGAACAGGAACCAACAGCTTGCCCAGTGGAGTCTGGTGTGTCCCACTTAAAGGTGCACTAAAATATCTAAAAACCACTAGGCCAGTGTTATGTAATTTGTTCAGTTGAGTACTTACAATATCTCAAATGTTTCCAACTATGTGTAAATCGTAATAAAATTGCTGTTTTAACCAGGGAACCGGGACGTGTGAGGGAGTCGCCTGTCAATTGTGTCATATCTGCGTTCCCCTTGATTTCTGGTTTATTTTCCAGAAGCGCTTTACTCTCACTTCAGTGTGAACAAGTATCATCAGGGCTCCAGACTAACTTTTTTCACTAGGAGCACAGTGGCCCCCAACTGAAAATTTTAGGGGCACAACCAGAAAATTTAGGGGCACACACCGTAAATCAACATGCTAACCAAATCTACTCATTTCCACTGTATTACTAATAGGGATGGGTACCGTTTTAACAGTATTACTACTCTGCTTATCGATCCGAAACTTTAACGGTTCTTTTTATTATACTGTATATATTTTTTTAATGAAAAAAAAAAACATAATTAAGAACATAATTAACATGGCTTTATAATCTGAAAAGTAAAATATCTATAGCAAAAGAAACAGAAATGTTTTAACAAAAATATAAAACAATGTGCAGGCCATTGGAAGGTCTGCTAACATTAATATTACTTAGAAAGAACAAACCTACAAAGAAATCTAATAAAGTAATAAAATGTAAAATAACACTGCATAGTTTTCTCTGTATACATTGATAGATTAATGCTTATAAAAGCTAAAGTTATTCATTCAAGAGATGTGAATATTTTCTATTTGCCTTTTGTTCGATTCGAATGAATGGCTCAATCATCAGCAGGTTTATTAGACGCTGCCCCTTTAAGGCCGAATGCAGAACTAATAATATATTCTCCTATTTCTAAATATTTACGCCCATTTAAGATATAAACTGTTAAAGTAACTACTCTCCAATCCGGCCATTTTGACACAGGCTATTTGGTGTATATTTGATTAGTTTAGCACACAAAGCCTAAACTATTAAGTGCAAGTCGGTCCATTTCGCAGCACACACACATAAGCTGCCTTGAAGTTAGAAACAGCGTCTCTTGTGTGGATTATTGTGCATTTAATAGCTCTTTATTATCAAACACATCCCACAGTTTAGCAACAGTAGAGACTGCAGTTTACAACAACCACTGATTCTGACGTTAAGGGGTTAGGTTTAGGGAGAAATGACAGCGCACCGCTGTGAAGGGAAGGATGTCGCGCTCGACGGAGCATGGCTATAGGAATAGTTTTGTTTTACCTCATATCATCTTTTTATAATTCTTGGAAGCAGAAATCGAAAATAAAATTAGATTAAAATCACAGCACATCCATAAAGTTTAAGAAGACTAAACTTTTGTGTTGTTCTCTTGGCCATCACTCATTAAGCTGACTGTGGTGTTGCGTTCGCTAGCTCCACGCTTTCTCTAGCAAAATAGCAAAAATGCATCACAGACAAATGGTTTAATATGATCTCATATAGAAACGGCTGGCAAAGATAGAATTTGCCAGATATAACATCTATCAATTGTAAATAGTAAATGTATTTTCTTAATTTCTCCAGTACCGACAGCAGGCAAATTTACTGGTCGCACATGTGCAACTGGATGTAAAATTCAGTCACACACTCTTAAATTTTAGTCGCAAAATGCGACCATTTGGTCGCAGTCTGGAGCCCTGGTCATAGCAGCCGCAGAGCGAACACACAGAGTAACGTCATAACATAATTTTCAACACACTCAGATGTATCTGATATGATAAACAGAGCTGCGTTACCTCATACTGATGACCGGAAAAGCGGAAGTCCCGCAGGCGACTGTGTCATAATAAAAGTCCCGCTGCTCGGGAGGCGTGTGTTGCGTTCATCTTATTAACAATCGCTCCTGTGGCCTTGCTCAGCTCCACAACACTCGGTCCTGCTCTACTTCACACTACAGTAACGTTAATAATCTCATCCATGAACACGATTTCTGCCCGAGTCCTAACCTGACTCTTTTCCACCGGCTGTGAGGAGGAAACCACATGTCCCAAGATTCTGCGCTCAAAGGTGGCATCATCAAACTACGCCTTTGTTTTGAATAGGCGACCTCTAGCGGATGGAAAAGTTACATAGTGCAGCTTTAAAGGTGAAATTCTTAGTGTCACAGATCCTCTGGAGTCGCACGTCCACTTACTCAGATTTGAGAAACCCACAGTAGTGAGGGTGAGTGCAGGACGGCTGTCATTCTCAGATCTTCTGTGCGAGACTGTCTATCACACCTTCACACGCAATTTCACTGAGATGGTCTTTCCATTCTTCTACACAGAGGCCCAATACCCTCTCACTATTTTGCCTGGGGTCAAACGTGAAGAGATCTGAAGAGAAGGATGTTGGCTGAGTGTCAGATTTCAAAGTGTTCTTGATTTCCTTTTTTTTTTTTTATTGTTGCTTGTTACTGTTATTGATATGGTCTCTTAAGTTTGTTATTACTTTGAGGAGTGTTCAAGGTTAATGTGGATTGAGTCGAGCTGGAGTCGAAGTCGACCCCAACTCTGAGGCTATTCAGAGGATTATGAGTCTAGGAATCGACTCTTTTGGAGTCGACTCCCCATCACTAGCTGCACGTTTTTCAAACAGGAGAGAGACACCACGACACGTCCATGTTTACGGTATATACACACTCAATTATATATTTTGAAATATCACATCGTATGTTAGTATTTAGTCTGATACTTTCGTGTGTGACTGACCAAACTATAGCAAGTTAGATTAGCGAACGTTCACTGAATAGAGATGACTTTGTCATTGTTAATCAGCAGCAATGCACACCACCACACAAATATAAAAAAGATAAAAATTACTTTATCTGTTGTTTTAAAGACTAATAGCACAATAATCTTTTTAGGACCCACTTTATATTGGGTGGTCTTAACTACTATGTACTAAAATTATGCACTTATTGTGTACATAGCCTACATGTTTTTACATACTTACATTAAAAAAACATACATATACATAGTGATGAAAGCTCCATAAACCTCTGAGGGAGAGAAGCAGACCAGTCCCTTATGTGGTTCAGATTCCAAAGGTGACAGTGACAGAGAGCACCAGCATCAAAACATCAAAACCAAGCCCAAAGCTCTCCATTGACTTTTATTGCGTGAAGCAGCCTCCTTGTCATTAATAACAAAAAACAGAACAATGTCTAAAAGCTGATATGTGACAAAGTAGCAAACAAGCTAAACAAAACCCAAGAAGTTTTTATAAGCTGTTTACCCTTATACAACACCTCAAACTCACGCACACTGTTCAGAACATTTAACTCTCTCCTCTGCCCTCCCCCACCACCTCCCACCTCCTCCCTATCTCCAGACGATTTTGCACAATTCTTCACAAACAAAACAACAACCATCAGCAGTCAGTTCTCACCCACGTGCACTTTGGACTTTAGTTCACCCACATCCACAACCAAACAGCCTCCCTTCTCATTTTCTACACTCACTGAGACGGAAGTATCTAAACTTTTCCTCTCTAGCCATCCTACCACCTGTCCTCTGGATCCCATTCCCTCACACCTCCTTCAAGCCATCTCTCCTACAATCCTACCAGCACTCACACACATCATCAACACATCTCTCTGCACCGGCATCTTCCCTACCACATTCAAGCAGGCTCGGGTAACTCCACTGCTTAAGAAAGCCACTTTAAACTCATCACTCATAGATAACTACAGGCCCGTTTCTCTACTACCATTCATAGCAAAAACTATTGAACGAGTTGTTTTCAACCAGGTTTCATCCTTCCTGTCACAGAACAATCAGCTGGACATCAACCAATCGGGTTTCAAAAGGGGCCACTCCACAGAGACTGCACTACTGTCGGTCACTGAAGCCCTGCGGATAGCTAAAGCTGACTCCAAATCATCAGTCCTCGTGCTGCTCGATTTATCTGCGGCCTTTGACACGGTCAATCATCAGATTCTTCTGTCCACCCTCTCATCACTGGGCATCACAGGGACTCCACTCCTTTGGTTTGAATCCTATCTCACAGGTAGGTCTTTCAAGGTTACCTGGAGAGGAGAGGAATCCCAAGCACATCCACTGACCACTGGGGTTCCCCAGGGCTCAGTGCTCGGTCCTCTCCTCTTCTCCATCTACACTACTTCATTGGGACCCATCATTCAGGCACATGGCTTCTCATACCACTGCTATGCTGATAACACTCAGCTTTACCTTTCATTTCATCCCGACGACCCCACAGTAGCTGCACGAATCTCCAGCTGTCTGGCGGACATCTCTGCATGGATGAGAAAACATCACCTGCAGCTCAACCTGGCAAAGACTGAGTTTCTCATCTTTCCCGCCAGTCCCACCATACAACATGACTTCACCATCCAGTTAGGTACATCCGTGATTTCCCCATCAAAGTCAGTCAGAAATCTTGGAGTAACATTTGATGACCAGCTGTCTTTCAGAGAACACATTTCTAAGACAGCTCGCTCATGCCGGTTTGCGCTCCACAACATCAGGAAGATTAGACCGTTCCTAACAGAGCACGCAACACAACTTCTTGTCCAGGCCCTGGTTATTTCGCGACTCGACTACTGCAATGCGCTTCTGGCTGGACTCCCCTCTTGTGCGATCCAAACACTTCGATTGATCCAGAATGCAGCAGCACATCTTGTCTACAACGAGCCCAAAAGAACCCACGTCACACCTCTCTTCATCTCCCTGCACTGGTTACCACTCGCTGCTCTCATCAAGTTTAAGGCACTGACGCTTGCTTACAGAACCACCACGCGCTCAGCTCCTGCTTACTTTGACTCCATCCTACAAATCCACACCCCCACCAGAAGCCTTCGCTCAGCAAAGGAACGACGGCTTGTGGTTCCATCACAGAGGGGGAAAAAATCCCTCTCCAGATCATTCTCATTCAACGCTCCCAGCTGGTGGAACGATCTCCCCAATGCCATCCGAAACGCAGATTAATTGACATCATTCAAAAATCAACTCAAAACTCTGTTCTTCCGCGAGTACTTAACCTCATAAAAAATATATATATATATATCCTTTCCTCTTTCTCTTCCTTCTCCCCTCCCTACTCTAGCCTGTGCTACACTGAGCAATGTACACGCTCTCAGGATTTCAGGCTCTTATTGCGCTTCTCGACTCTTCATGACCGATCGCTTCATGTTCCCCCAAGTTGTAAGTCGCACTGCATGAAAAGTGGGATTTTCGACCCCGTAAACGCCTGTATACTCCTGGAAATCTCCCTAATTTTCGGCAGTTTTCGACAATTTAGAGGCAGCGAACGTCGCATTCGTCTGTGCCACAAATTGTCGTAAACGAACCATGACGTAGGTGGAGAGCCCCCCTCTGAGACAGCCCGCGGAGGTGCGACGCCTCTAATTTGCATATGAATAGCAGCGAAACCAGAGAGTCAACGGCCAGACTTGAATTTACTCACTCACTATTGGCTGAAGCCACTACATTTAAAAAAGAAAAATCCCTCGTGATTGGTTGGCAGATCACTGCAAACCAATCATTATTGGTCCCCCTGGCTCATTATAAATGTAAACCCCAATAATAATAATAAATATATAATTTATGTTGTAATAATTTGTTTTATATTAATGTTATTGTGCTATGAAGTATTCATACCATCAAGGAATATATGGGAAAATTATACGGACCGTGCCGTTTATTCAAACAAGGGGCTTCATTTATAAGCATACAGCTGTTCATTCAAAGAAAGGGCTTAATTTATAAAACACAGCGGTTTACTCAAAGAAAGAGCTTTATTGTTAAACACACAACTATGTACAGTGCAGCAGTAATGTCTCGTAATGTAATGTAAAGTTCGTCGAGCTCCAGGCTGCGAGAGGGCGGTGGCCGCACAATCCATCCAGACACCCCGTCAACAAAGCCGTCTTCCTCGTCAGATATGAGTTCAATGGTCGCGGACTTCCAAATGTCCACCTCATCCAGCGCACACTCTCGCTTCCAGCAACTGTAATACAATCCATAAAGACAATAAGCAACCTGAAAAATACTCACATTGACAAAAAACGGATCTAATATAATAAATCTTACCCTTTTTCTTCTTGATCGACTCCGAGCTAAACTTCGCAGTTTCCGCCTGCGATGTAAGTTCAGGTTGTTTGTATCTGAAGCTCCGGTGTGTCGATTCATAATACGTCTTACAGGCAGCTGGAAAACAATTACATGAGACTGGTATTAATAAAAACAATACCAGTAAAATTAAACAAGGAATGAGGAAAACAGAAGTTATACTTAAGTTACACACAATGTCGTCTTGATCAGCGGTTAAATCTGGACTCGCGGAAATCGCTCCAAGCAGATAAGAGCTCACGGCTTCGTTATGAGGCGAGGATAGTCTGTGTAAACAAAATGTGCAGTTTTAAGCTCGGATCTATTAACGCATTCATTTCCTTATACAGCTGAACAAAAGCATGTTCTTTAAATCGTAACGTTACATTACCCATGCTGTGGTTCATAGCGCCTGCAGTTTGCCTCAAAGTTGTGAAGACGAAGACAGCCTCCTGAAAATGAGTCCAAAAAGTTTGTCGCGTCCATGCAGAGATTGAGTTGAAGACGGTGTCCTGTCATTGTTGATCGCGAAAAAGGAAAGCAGCAAAAAACATAGGAAATGTAAAAAAACAAAAAAACTTAAAGCTCGTCTTCTACGCGTCATGGCCATGACCTCGACCTCGCACGTCATTGGACTAGGGCTCTAATATGGAACGCGCCCGGGGACAAATCTCTTTATACGAAACGCGTGACTTAAGACCGTTTCAACACGCCCTGTTTTCCGCGTCAACGCAGCAATTTTTTACGTGTTTCTTTTGTATGTGTAGACACGCACATTCTGGTCGTGTAACAGGCATACACACACAGTCGACGCACAGTTTTAACATGTTAAGAAGACACATTTGAACGTGTTTCTTAACGCGCACATTCTGTACATGTCGAAGTGTAATTTTTTTTTTTTAAAGCAGACTTACCTTTAGATGTAGCCTAGGCTATGTATATTAATATAAGATATTAATTAATTGCTTAACTGACTACTGTGCTAGAGTAAAGTAGCCTAATGTTGCAATGTATATTAAGTAAATGCTTAATATTATACAATTATTATAATTTATCTATATGGGTTATTGTTGGTTTTTTAAAGTTAGGCTATATATAATTTCTAAAAGTATAGGCTAATTTACACAGCACATATTTATAACCGAAAACACACACACACAACTTTATTCACTTTCACATAATAATGTTTTTGTAATTTGGTGTTTAGTTTGTTGTATAGTTTGTTTATACTGTTCTGTCTCTGTTTTGTTTCCAGGAACATCTGATGAGTGCTATAATAAAATGACTTCATTATATTTAAAATATGTTTTGATATTCATTTTATTTATATTATTAATATTTTATTTACCCATAAACGTGTCTTTAGGAAGCCATAAGTTATAGAGACAAGAATGACTTTTGCCATTTAAATGCCACATTCATTTACTGAGGACCCATACAGCCAATGATCATGTGTGAAAACACTTATACATAATTTGATCACTTAGAAATCAAAACTAAGGTTTGAGAAATAAAGAATATGCATACAACTAAATATATTTTTTCATAGCAGCTTCAGTAACAAGTTCAAAACAAATTCTGCTGTAAACCGGCTCTAACAAGCCAATATAGTGTCAATATTCAGCTCAAGTGACTTCAGTGTTGATTCAGTTCAGTTGATTTCAGTTCAACTGTAAATTCCTCAGTTGTGCATATTTCTGTGTAGTTAGATATATGCAAAAACAACATTTTTGGAAGAGTTAAAATAGTTTTGCACAAAGTGTTGCTTTTGCAAGAGATGTCTGATGTTTTGTGTGCTTTGTGTGTAGAGTTACAAGAAATGGAGCCATATTTTCAGAAATTGTGTGTAAGCAATTAGATAAAACTGTAAATGAATCCAGTTTATTTTAGTTCAGGACTCATAGTCCAGGTGTTAGTAATCTGTGCTTAATCTTTGTTCCAGGCAACAATTTTTTAACTCACGATTAACTAGATTAAGGCCTACTCTTGGCATAATTTAAACCCTGTCCAGGAAACCACCTCTTGAAAATCTGCATTGATAATTCATAAAATGTGGTGTGAGCTCAATTTAAATGACAATTACAGAAAAACACAATCTGACTTAACTATAAACACACAAACTTGTACTTTTCACATTTATGATTAATAGCCATTTAAAAAAATCATTCACAGTGCAGGGTGGAAAAATTTATTTTGGTATGTGAACTGTATGCTTTACTTGATTTATTTGTGTGCTTTGGTTCATTGTCTTGCTGTCCTGTATTATTATTATTATTTTTTTTACATAACATTGGTTATTGCTAATGACATACAGAGTAATTAATCTACACTGTGAGCCCGGACAAGTTGAATCTACTTAAAAAATTGGAGCAAACTGGTTGCCCTAAAAATTTAGTAATGTGAACGAAAACGAGTACATTTAACTTAAATTTAAGTTAACATTTTAACTTAAACTTTAAACTTGTTTTAGTTACAAAAATTCAGAAGCTAGATAAAACTCCCCCTGCTGCTACTCTGATTTGCATTTGTGTAGCTCACAGCATCTTCATTTACATGATAAAGCCTCCCCTAGAATTAAGGGGAGGGGGGGTCATGGGGGGACAACTGCCAAGCAAGGCCCAAGTCAATTTACGGCAGTTTTCGGTGTTGCCTGCAAATTGCCGTGCACAGTCGTAAACCTGAAGTTATACGGCAATCTACAGTGTCACATACTGACGAAAATCCCACTTTTCATGCAGTGTGCGCACATGTGGCAGCCCTCCTGTACAAGATCAATACAGCTGTGTGTCTGCGGGGAAATGTGACTCCAACAGATGTTGAAGCGTACTGGGTGATGCCCTCCAATATAACCAAAGTGCAGGGAGTGCCTGGACATACTATTGACTTTACAACAAGCTCAGCCCGAAAAAAGGCGCTTGATCGGTCAGTCTGTGGAGACACCAGCATAGCACCCAAAATCCGGACCCGCTCAGGTGGCACAAGTTTACCGCAGAAAACACTTGCTGATTTAAAACCCCTCACAGAGCTCATGCATGCACAAAGGTCCGGACTGTGCTCTGTAATGGAGGAATTCTGCCACCTCTATGCTGATCCTATTCAGCCATGTGTCCTGCCGAAGTCACTGCTGCGTCTTCGCGACCCATGAATGGATGGCTGTGACTTGTCTGTCCTGCTTCAACACTGTGAGGACCTGACTCACCTTGTGGCAGTGACAGTCACAGAGGCAGCTGTACTGGAAAAGAACACAAGACAGCAGCACAAGTCTGACATATGGCACAGCACACGGGCTGGAAGGATAACCGCCTCCATCATACACGCTGTTGTCTCCACCTCCATAACCAGACCAGCAAAGTCAACTGTGGAGAAGGTGTGCTATCCACAGAAACCTTCACTGAGACAGACTGACAATTGCCCAGAGGCCATTAAATGGGGGAGAGAAAAAGAGGATACGGCAAGGGTCTCCTACATCACACAGACAGAGCTGCGGCACAGGGACATGAAAGTGGAACCCTGTGGATTCATAATCAACCCTTCTTTC
The DNA here is from genome assembly GCF_949357685.1 of Gobio gobio. Classification (NCBI taxonomy): domain Eukaryota; kingdom Metazoa; phylum Chordata; class Actinopteri; order Cypriniformes; family Gobionidae; genus Gobio; species Gobio gobio. Next base: position 52,525,322 of record NC_137101.1, on the reverse strand, counting down.
CCTGCAATAGGCGCGACTCCTGATGCACTTGTCCATTGTGCATGTTGCGGGAAAGGATGTGTGGAGATTAAATGCCCTTTTAAGCACCAGGACCATAACATTCTGCAGGCATGTACTGACAAGGACTTTTGTCTGCTGTTCACAGAGGGAAGGATGGAGTTGAAGCAAACCCACAAGTACTACAAACAGGTACAAACTCAGATATTTGTCACAGAGTCACAGTTCTGTGACTTTGTTGTTTGGACGACCAAAAGCCTTGTAACTGTCCGTGTCATGCCTGACATAGAACTTTGGGAGACACTTTTGCCAACCGCACAAATTTTTTTTTACAAGGTTGTCCTACCTGAGCTTGTAGCCCGTCACTACACTCAACCCCCACCCCCTGTTCCTTCAGCTGAGATACCCGTGCCATCAGCCGATTTCCAGCCCACAGACAAACCCAGAAAACGAGCACAGAACACAGTCAGAAAAACATTGGCCACATTACAGCCAGGTAAATCACCCAAGCACAAGATTGTGCCACCAGCCCCCATCAGCACCCCCCCTTCAGCTGACCTACCTGTGCCATTATTTGATTCACAGCCCACCGACAAAAACAAAAAAAGAGCACGAAAAAACAATCAAAATACCATTGGCCACACTGCAGCCAGGTAACACCCCCCAGCCCAAAAGAAGGGCATGTGAAAAGGCGGTGTTGTGGTGCTTTTGCCGACAGCCTGAAGAAATTTCTCATCCAGGGCCTTTTTGGAGAGCTCTCCCTTCAGTTTTCGATTCTCCTTCTGCAAGCGTATTATTTCATTGAGTCTGAGGCCACACATGGTGCAGTTCTGCTATTCTTCTACATTCCCCATTGGAGCACCATCATCCCCTGATGTTTCAGTTTCCATATCTTCCTCTCTCCCTGCATTGTCTGGGGCTGATGGTAGGGGCTGAGTCTCTTGTCCTTCCATCTCTGCCACAGGTGCAGGTGTAGTCTAATTGTAATAAGAATAAACTGTACATTTCTGTATACTTGCCTGTTAGCCCTACTTGCCCAGGGCCCACTGTTTTCAAAACAGTCCAATCTGGTTAAAAATGATCCCGATTTGAAAATTCCATGTTTGTCCAGTCAAAACTAGGATAAGGGATTAAGTCGGGATATCTTGGTGATCCTGGCTCAATTTATCCGTGATCCGGTTGCACTAAAGCTGGATAGGGTGGCAGTTGGATGTTATGGTATAAATTACCATGGAGATTTATTCTGTGGAGCTAGCCTGCTCCAGACCAGGCTAAAGTCCAGGATCTATTTAATCTCATCCCTTATGTCAGTCAGCAGTCACCACAAACGGAAACCAATAGTTATTCCACTGCCCACTATACATTGTTATCACATATAACTAGACCCACTGTCATTATTTAAACGTTTGTGATCATAACTTCAATCATTTTGGATAAATTATGATTTTTAGATGATGTTGCTATCATTAGATAATTTACGATTTCCCATAGACTATAAGGCTATATATAAAAATGATGGAATATTAGGGCCACAGAGGAAAAAAAGAAAATTCACAGACTTCGATAAATTAAGTCATAATATTGTAACCCGTTGTTTTAGAGGAGGACGGTTGTTCAAATGACAGCTGTGGGGCATTTTGTGGAATTGTTCTTCAGTATGGTTTCACAAACAAGGAAATACTTAATCTTTTGGCACATTAGCGTCACATTGTCATAAGTATCAGGACTGTAAAAAGAATATGCATCTTTTCCGCAAAAAGAACCAGCCTCATAAATGTATGACTTTTTCCTTCTTCCTCAGTGTGGCCCTAATACTCTGTCGTGTAAAATACACATTCCATATAAATATAAAAACACAAAGTGTAACATTAGGTTCCTTTATTGAATAAGGATAAAACAAAGCAGGTAAACCATCAGCTCCTTTCGAAACTGATGTCACACAGTGACTCTACAAGATGGAAAGCACAGAATCAAAGCATATTATACAACAAAAGGATAAATACACATTCAAAAGTCTGTATATAACACACCCCGCATATCTGCACACTGAAATAAATGCAGGACAAATCCATACACATCAACTGAACAGACAAATTAATGGATGCAGTAGCCTCCCTGCAAGCTTGTATTACACACAGTATACAGCACAAACAATAAAATCAATAAGCCAAATCAATAAAAAAAAAATAAAAAAGGAACACAAAAAAACCCTAATTCCTCTGCCACCGCAGGACTTATTTAACCAAAATTGAATGCACACATACTAACAAAAATAATTAAACACATATTGGTCCCACAGCAGCCGACCACTGTCGTCATCAGGGAAGATTGCCGCATTGTCCCAGTCCATGGCTGGGGGCCTCTGGGGCCCTCTCCTTCCTCAGGCAGGCCACATTGTGGAGGACAGCACAAGCCACAGTAATGTCACATGCCCTCACAGGGCTGACCCTTAATTTGTGAAGACAGTGAAAGCGTGCCATCAGGAGGCCAAAGGTCATTTCAACCCTAGCATGGGCATGGTTGTAGGCCTGCTGTGCTTCCTGGGGGTCCTTTGAAAGGCGCTATATAAATTAAAGTGATTATTATTATTAGCTCATCTATTCAATTCAATTTTATTTATATAGCGCTTTTCACAATTGTTTCATTGTTTCAAAGCAGCTTTACATTAATAAAAGCAGGAGAACACACAGAAAAATCGTTGGACAACATAAGAAGCAGAGTACAACGGCTAAGATTAAACCGTACTACTGAGCGTAGTAATAATGTAAGGCTTTGATAATAATTTATCAAAGCCTTATACAGTGTGATGGAGTTACTTTACACAATTTCACTCATATCTGCAGTCCATTTCAATTAAAAATTAAACTGTTTCATAATCAGAGTACAACTGCTTTTTTGGAGATGTGAATGAACTATTTGGATTGTAATTGTGATGTTTCAGTGGAGCGGTGAGTGTGTAATTGTGCACTACTTACGCATTCAGGAGGTCTGCAATACTTTGCCATGATTTTTCTCTTTGCTTTATCACTGTGGCGGTGTTGCCTTTCTTCTTAATTATGTCTTTTACCTCCTCGTATGCCTCCATGAGGATTTGTGCCTCCGACGGGGAAAAGTATACGCCGCTCTAGTTGCCATGGTGAATCAGTGAATCTGTGATCGGTGGCGGGTCTATCTGAGTGAGTCGTGTGCGCGCACCTATCCAAGATTGGTTTAACCTGGCTTGATGAATCCGTGTCTGCTCATCCTGGCTTGGTCTTTGTGCAACCAATTAAGCCTGGATGCACTTGTTTTGGCTTCATTGAGCTCAGCTCAGTCATTTATCCTGGATGTCTTAATTCTACTTTTGTGCAACGGGCCTCTGTTTGATGCTGCCTCATGGTTGTTGTTCAAAACAAAATGCAAACGTGTCCATGGTCTTATTATACAATCATTGATGAACATCTTTGAAGAAAAACTATATGAGAACTATATTAGAACCCGTAACCTTTGACACGGTTGACAAAAATTCTACCACCAGACCACTAGAGAATTTGAAAGTCTTTCGCGGATCTATGTATTTATTCACTCATTCATGCGAAGAATATCGGGACTAATAATATATTTGACGCAAATTAATGCAAATATTGTTTACAAATAGTCCCAAAAAGATTATTTCCCAACTAGAATTAGACCTAGAATTTCGCTCACTGTTCTGTTTGACCTGGTTACGGCCTTGCTGTGAATTAGTCTATTATTTAAAATAAAATTAAAATCATTCATTATTTCATTTTATATCATTTAATTTCTATAGGCTATATTTAGTTCAAATTCAGAGGAACAGTTCATGTTCAGAAGAAACATTCATGTTGAAGAACTGTTAATAATAAAGATTGAGAAGATTTGATGCGGCCCAGCCTGACCCAGAGTCTACCTCCAGCGGCCCCCAGGTAAAATGAGTTTGAGACCCCTGATATAGATTATTATTTATATGTTCACAGGAGCTTGTTGTACTCAGTGCAGTGTCAAGCCAGTTTAAGATCCCTCAAGCAGAGTATCATGCCCTTACAGAGTTACAACACCTAGGCCCGGTTTCACAGACATGGCTTAGCATAAGCCAGGAGTAGGCCTTAATGTGTACTAGTTAAACTGGGGCATTTAAGTACCTTTCATGAACGTGTCTTAAAATAAGCTTAGTTAGTCTGAGACTACAGAGTCCTGGAGTAAATTAAGTAAGCTTAAATGAGAACACCTGGGATAGGCCTGATTAAGTTGAGTATAAGCACATGCCGTTGGGCTGATGGTGCTCATAAAAACCTGGAATGGACCAGAAAACATTATTATCGGTGTACATTTTGACACAAAGCAATGGCAGATGCAAAAAGAATTCGTTCCAAAAACTTCAGTGAGTATGAAAAAACACTACTGAAACAAATTTTGACCAACCATCCAGTTATTGAAAGTAAAATCCACACTACTGCTAGTGAGCAAAAGAAAAGGAGTGCTTGGAATGCAATTTGCAATGAATTTAATGCAAATGAAAATGCAACCACAAGAACAATACAACAACTTCAGGTGAGATTTCTTCATTATTATCATTGCTCATTTCTCATATTCATATTTTTGGGACAATTTATAATGAATGATTTTTGCCTGTATAGACTCTGTGGAAGAACCTTAAACTGGCTTTAAAACGACAGAATGCAGAGATCAGAAGACAGCGATTTACTACTGGTGGTGGACCACCAAATAAAGACAAAACTGATGAATTGAGTGACTTGCTGTCTGGAATAATACAGCACCAGCAACCTCTGGATGGTATACCAGATGATGATCACTTGAACAGTTCAGATGAAGATCTGACCACAAATGGTATGTTAGAAAGACATTGATTTCTTCCTTTGGTACATATATTCCACTCTGTCAATTTTTATTCTTCTTTCATTGTAAGGATCATGTGAATTTATTTGTGCCTCTGTTTTTCCCCACAGAAGAAAGGAATCTGAACGGGTTGGAAAAGCCAGAGCACAGTGAGTGTGTGCCTTCCACATCTGCTCCTGCATCCCTGAGAAAAGATGCTGCCACCACCTTTCAGCAGAGAACAAGCAAGATGACCATCCATGAAAAGTTAGCCAGAGAATTTCATGAGGAAAAAATGAAATATCTGAAGGAAGAACATGAAATGAAAATGAGAATTCTACAGGTTGAATTGGTTATGAAGTTGGAAGAAAGAGGTATGATCCAAAAACGATACAGAAAGGAGGCAATTGTGATTACCAGCCATGGTGAACAATATGATGTATAAACAATAAAAACAAAAATAAACCTTTTGTCATTTTAGATATTCATGACTGAGTGTATTTAAACAACCACAAACTACATTTTCAACCAGTATTGGTTTAGTAATTTTTTTTATTTTTGCTGCACACTATTTTAATTTTGTACAGAACAAAAATTATCATGGCAAAATAAGGCATAATGAATACATTCCATATTGAAATACATCTCATCTAGCTGAAGTGCTGCAATGTGAAAGCAACTCTGTGTGCAAGTCCTCGTTGGTCACTGGCTGCCTCAGTCATGGGCACATCTGCTTCATCGTCATCTTCCATTGGAGGATCAGGACAGCAGCGCTGCTTCAGGTAGTTGTGCAGCACCGCTGTAGCAATGATGACCTTGCAGCATCTCCTTGGCCTGAAGCGAAGTGTATTACGTAAACACTGGAATTGATTTTTCCATATTCCAAACATGCGTTCAACCATGCCTCTTGTTCGGATATGAGCTCTGTTGTATCTTTGCTGCTCAGCTGTTGTGGGATTTATGTATGGAGTGAATAAAAAGTTACTCTGACCACATCCACTGTCACCAAGTAGAAGTCCACTCTGAAACTGAGCACATAATGAAGAGTTGACAAAAATCCTTGAATCGTGAGTTGAACCTTTCCAGCGCGCAACAGTGTTTGAAAACTCTAAATTAGGTGTGCATACACCCTGAACGTTGATAGAAAACCAGTTCTTACGGTTCCTGTACTCCTCAGCATCAGGGGTTGATGGACACTTGACAGGAACATGACATCCATCTATACAGCCAATGAAACCTGGGAAGTGTCCATATTCATAGAATTGCACTTTATATTTGGCTTGGTCAGCAGCATCAGGAAACTTTATGTAAAGACTCCTCATTTCACAAATGGCTCTGCTGACTTTGTGAACTATTCTACACATAGTTGCTTCACTGGCACCACACAAATCAACAGTTTCACGGTGAAAGGTCCCGGATGCAAAAAACCTCAGTGTGAGCAGAACTTGGAGAGAAATGGGTAAAGGCCTTCCTCTCAGAGACAGACAGGAAAGTCTAGGCTCAAGCAAAGATATTATCTCCACTGCATTTTCCTTGGACATACGAAAGCGGTCTTGAAAAGCTGTGTCATCAAAGTAATGTAATGGATCACTCCTATCCACAAGTACTCTGGCTGGCCTCTGTTGTGCATGTTGGTTTTCATTTAGATATTCCAAATATTCCATTCTCCCTCACAAACAGTACTAAGCAGGAGTTAAACCTGCCTCTTTGAAGGATTAATTTAAGATTCAATTTAGTCATAGACTAGCTATAATCCTTCCTCTTGCAATCGGCTTTGTTTAATCCAGAACAGGCTAAATCTTTGACTATTTTAATTCATATCTGTGCAAGTCGCTTTGAGTTAAGACAGCTCATATATTGCATTAACATACAGTACCATATGAAAAGTCATCACATAAATCATTTTAATATATGTATATATAATAATTATTTTATGGGTATTTCATACATGGTATAAACCTATATCTTCATATATCGTGAGGATGTATATATGTGCTATAATGTACTGCCTTATATGAAATGTATATATTCATTCAAATTTCTTCATTCAAATTTTGGCTGGGTGGTTAATAACACATTTTTCTGTGGTGTGACAAACTCAGAACACATACTTCATTTTGACTTTACAGGGACTTTAAGGAAAATGTTATGTATTGTCACAAGACCTCATTTAATCATTGTTACATTTCCTGAATTGGCATTAAGGTCTGGATGGTGTAAGAATATGGTGTATGAAATATACATATCTATTTAAATAGAATCCCCAAATCTTTTTATTGTAAACAGAAACAGGAGATGAGACGCCCATTTTTAGAGGCACAGGACAAGAGTTGACTACAGGTAAATGTTACTTTGAAAAATAGAACTTTTAATGATTTGTTTGGTTGAAGTAAAACAATACTGCATTCATATAACATTGGTTGCATTATATGCAATTGAAGACAGACGGAAGAGGATTGTGAATCACGTGGAACCCATTGATGGTGTGCCCATCAAATTCAAGTTTCCAAATGGAATGGAAAAAATTCGAAAATTCATCTTGTCAGAGACAATTCAAGTAAATGACTGAGGATATTTAATAAAAGGATAGACAATAATGATATAAAACACTATTGTTTTAAAATCTGTTTGGGAAATAATATAGTAAATAGCCTTGATGAAGAAAAATATTTGTATAATAATGTCACCAAGTGTAATCTACCTATATTTCAAGTACTTCTTTTCAGATCTTATTTGACTTTGTTGGTCAGGATGACCTGTCCAGTGAAGTGTTCAATGTTCAAGATGCGACATCATCTACACCTCTTGAAAATAACCTTTCAGGAACACTTAATGATTACAACATCCAGGGTCATTCAACACTTTATGTTGTTTGGGTTTCACCAATGGATGCACGCGTGAGTAACCCTTAGATTTACCGATGTAAATGTTCTTTTAGGAGACTTCCTGTCAGCCTGGCAAGGGATGAAACAGTCACTGACACATCGACGCTAGACTCCGATGATGAAAATAATGAAGTTGGTAGAGGCAAAAGAACACCTAAACCTATGTAAGAGAGAATCATGTTTATGATATAGTTTATGATATGGATATAATACAAGGATACAAGGATTTTATTTGTCACATACATAGAAATACTAATGTAAGACATGAATTAACATTTGAATGTTCAACTTTTCTGTACATGGGGTGAAAGAAAGAAGGATCAGGAAAGTAATTTAATAAGTAGCAAAATAGGGGCGTATAATTGTAAAGTGTTCACAGTGTTAGTGTAAGAGGTGCTAGTGTGTGAAAGTTCAAGTGCCAATTGATGTGATTTATGTAGTTTTGTGTGTGTTCTGTGTGAAAGTGCAAGTGTCAGTCTCAGTGAAATGTGCCCCACCATTATGGTGATACTGAAGACAGCGACAGAGATCCTGCACCCAAGATGGCACCAACACCATCAGATCAAAATCGTCTATCTTCAGGACCCTCATTAATGTCACGATGGTAAATATAACCAGTATTTGTCCGATTGTGGAAATCAATTGTTAAACTATTAAATTGCTGTTTTTTTTAGAACTCTTCTGTTCCAAATGTCACTAAAATATCTCCCTTATAACCCTTTCCTTATGTTTTATGATTATTGTTTAGCAACCGACCAGCTCGAGGGCCATCCTACTTTGCCCAACCTCCACTACCACCCCCTCAAGGGCCATCCTCCCTTTCTCAACCACCACTCACCCCTCAAGGGCCATCCTCCTGTTCTCAACCACCACTCACCCCTCAAGGGCCATCCTCCCTTTCTCAACCACCACTCACCCCTCAAGGGCCATCCTCCTGTTCTCAACCACCACTCACCCCCTCAAGGGCCATCCTCCCTTTCTCAACCACCACTCACCCCTCAAGGGCCATCCTCCCTTTCTCAACCACCACTCACCCCTCAAGGGCCATCCTCCTGTTCTCAACCACCACTCACCCCCTCAAGGGCCATCCTCCTGTTCTCAACCACCACTCACCCCTCAAGGGCCATCCTCCCTTTCTCAACCACCACTCACCCCTCAAGGGCCATCCTCCTGTTCTCAACCACCACTCACCCCCTCAAGGGCCATCCTCCCTTTCTCAACCACCACTCACCCCTCAAGGGCCATCCTCCCTTTCTCAACCACCACTCACCCCTCAAGGGCCATCCTCCCTTTCTCAACCACCACTCACCCCTCAAGGGCCATCCTCCTGTTCTCAACCACCACTCACCCCCTCAAGGGCCATCCTCCCTTTCTCAACCACCACTCACCCCTCAAGGGCCATCCTCCTGTTCTCAACCACCACTCACCCCTCAAGGGCCATCCTCCTGTTCTCAACCACCACTCACCCCTCAAGGGCCATCCTCCTGTTCTCCTCCTCCATCACTCGACCCTCCAGTGCCATCCCTCCACCACGCTCCCCTTCTAGGCCTCCCGCATTTTTCTATACCTCCTCAGCAGTTATTCCAATCTCCTTACACCTTTTCATCTCAGAACAACTACACAGATCTGTCTCTACGCCATCCACCTCCCTCTCCTCTGATGGTTTGGCAACTAGCTACAGAGAAAGAGCCACTGAAGTATTTGTGCCCAGCCTGAATATGGGGCGTTCTGGGAAGGATTCAAAGAAGAATTGTGCGCACATCCAAAAAACATTTAAAAGGTGCTAGATTAGATGAAGCATTTAACTTGGTGAACAAGAATCTGCACACTGCTGTTGCTGCTCCCAAAGATTTATTAAAGCTGGGTTTTCACTGCCTTTGACGTTTTATTGGAACCCACAGGTCTCATTGAGGTCTTTTTAGCCATATTAAAACCGATTCATGGTACAAAATATGTTTTGCTGTTATTATTACATCAGTAATACATTAAGTTAACAATGTTGAGAGAAATGACTCATTTACCAAGATCCTAACCCTAAGCATGACTGCACACTTCAATGAACTACAAATAGCAGCGCCATATTTTTCCGTTCCATCGATAGAATGATAAAGGCTTATGGGTAATGTAGTTTAAAATGTTTAGCAAAGAAGTTAAATAAACACTATCTTTAATAAACAAAGGGATGTCTAAATATGTTCATTGTGCAAACCTCTATGACATATTTGAGAGGCAGGCTGAAATTTGTTGTTTTACTGTGAGCACTGTTTCAAATTCCTTTATACCACATTTCATGTAAAAATAATTTGTCCAACATTATTTTGTAAACAGCATAATTAGTTAGACTTTGATTTAGAATTAGAATTTAGCCCTGACCCATCAAGGCATGGACTCCACTAGACCCCTCTGAAGGTGTGCTGTGGTATATGGCACCAAGATGTTAGCAGCAGATCATTGAAGTCCTGTAAGTTGTGAGGTGGGGCCTCCTTGGATCAGACTTGTTTGTTCAGCACATCCCACAGATGCTCAAATGGATTTAGATCTGGGGAATTTGGAGACCAAGTCAACATCTCAAACTCGTTGTTGTGCTCCTCAAACCATTCCTGAAGCATTTTTTCTTTGTGGCGGCACATTATCTGCTGAAAGAGCCACAGCCACCAGGGAATACCGTTTCCATGAAAGGCTGTACATGGTCTCAACAATGCTTAGGTAGGTGGTACGTGTCAAAGTAACATCCACATGGATGGCAGGACCCAAGGTTTCCCAGCAGAACATTGCCCAAAGCATCACTGCCTACACCGCCACGCCTTCTTCCCATAGTGCACCTGGTGCCATGTGTTCCCCAGGTAAGTGATGCACATGTACCCCGTCATCCACCTGAAGTAAAATAAAAAGTGATTCATCAGACCAGGTCACCTTCTTCCATTGCTCCGTGGTCCAGTTCTGATGCTCACGGGCCACTGTTGGTGCTGTCCGCGGGGGTCAGGGGTCAGCATGGGCACCCTGACTGATCTGCGGCTGTGCCGCCCCATACGCAACAAACTGAGACACTCTGTGTATTCTGACACCTTTCTATCAGAACCAGCATTAACTTCTTGAGCAATTTGAGCTCCAGTAGCTCGTCTGTTTTATTGGACCACACGGGCCAGCATTCGTCATCAATCAGCCATGGCCGCCCATGACCCTGTCGCCGGTTCACAACTGACCCAGTTATAGCAGAGTTATAGATATAATTTTTTTTTTTTTTTTTAAACATAACAACAGCAATACCCCTTTTAGATGAGCTTCTCCATTTATTTCTTAAGCAAGGACTTTGGCCTGTGGAACAAGAACATAATGTTCTCCTTAAGTGTTAGGCATCTGTACTGTGCATATCTTGCTAATAATTGAGTAAAGGGTCTATGTTGAATTTCCATCGTAAATCATCCTTAAATGTGCCCTAAGAGTCTTTTGTTTTTTTGTTTTTTGCAATATAGCCCACTTAAGCCTCTTGTAATCCACTTTTCAGCCTTCCCTTCATGTCACTGAAATTTGGCATATTTAATCAATTTTGTCCCTGTAACACGTCACTAAGTATTTGCAATGATAATATTTTGGTGCATTATTGTCCCAAATGCCATTAATCTTACTAAAAAAACAATAGTCTCAGTAAAAGTCATGGTAAGGAATTATATGTAGTGTTTTATTTAATCAATGATCAATTCACATTTATTTATATAGCACATTTAATAACAACACATGTTGGCCAAAGTGCTTTACATACATACCAGGACACATTCATATAATCTAGGATTATAAAACCACGTATACAAAGTTGCACAAAATGAAGTACAGTCAAACGCAAGTGAGAAAAGATGAGTCTTTAAACAGGATGCAAAAGATATTAATTTATAAGGTTATTGTTCCAAGACACACTGGCATCAAGCAGTAACAGAATAGTTGACTCAATGAACACCAAAAGACAACAAACAAGCCTTCTGATCTAATTTATCTATGTGACATTTAAAGGCAAAGTCTGTTTCACATTCCCATTCATGTGGAATTATCTTTGTGTTTTGCATTTACAGAATTGTGTAATTTATTCTAAAGCCGGGTGCACACTGTACGGTTTATAATAGTCCTTTTTGATTGTTGCTTGTCAGACTATACAGACATGATCCCCGCTGTAAGCCATGTCACACTGTAGGATCTCAGTTGTCATTAATGTCAGACTGTACGACAGTCAAGAAGTGTTAAAAACGGACGCACACAAGAAAATTGGTCCGGAGTTTTACATGATTAATCTATGACATGTTCGGTGACAGAGAGCAGCATTACACGCGGGATTGAGATGGTGGCTACAAATAAATCTCTAATGCTAATTTTGGTAATGACTTGTCTTGAAGAACGAAGGCAATTTGATGGTTGTCGTCGGTCGTAGAAGTCACACTGCAGGACTGTGCGTCAAACCGTCTGACACTGCTAGAATTTCTTTGGAGGTAAAAATTGGTTGCAATGGTCATTAATCAACTTTCGGTAAACATGTCAAACTAATGTTAAAAGATTTCAGATTTTAGCCTAGGATCAGAGGAATCTTTTAGGATTTACAAATTCTGTCTCAGACACATTGTCATCATCATCTGAGCTGTTGTCGATTTCTGAGAGCCCTTCCTCTTGCACGTCGTCTTCCTGTTCAAGCTCCTCTTCTTCAGACATCAAATCTTGTTGGCTGAAAATTTTCACATAGCCTGCCTTTACTAACTGCATTAAATGCTTAAGTTCATAATGTTTCTTTTGAACAATGCAGAGGAGACCTTTGCAAGCATTGTCAGACAATATTGGAAAAAGAGCTGAAAAACAAAAGGATACATTAAGAAAAAAAATGAAATGCTATATACAAGTGCAAATAAATGAATGTTTGAAGACTCTTACATTTTGAACTTATCTCATTCATCAGGGCTTCGAATTTGGACATCTTATGCGTCAGGACTGTCCAGTGCTGTTTCATCTCCTTACAAATTAGACCTCTCTCTTCCTGAAGGCGTCTCACTGCCATCACCTTGTCAAACACCTTCCTCTTGGTGAGAAATGGAGCCAATTCTGAAAGGTTAACAAAACATTATATTAAATTATATACAGTGTCTGCTCATAAAAAACAGTGACATAGACTTAGTCTTACAGAAGAGGGCTATTATTTTGTTTTCCTGGTCAAGGTCTTCAGGATTGCTTGATTATTATGGTTATGTAGAACATACCAATACTGCTAAGGATTTGCCAAGGCCAAGCAACAGTCTCAGCTGTAAAGAAGTTTTCGACTGAGCCAAGCTGCTGGGATGGATCTGTAATGCTGTTGTATTCTTCCACTGCAGCAGCCAGCTTCTTCTCCTCACTCCTTCTGAGACGAAAAGAATGGCGCCGCTTGTTGCTATCTGAATGAATTTTTTATTTTTTTTACATTACAACACTTTTTTAGCTATGTCACATCTAATGACATAATAGTTAAAATAACAACATTCACCTGTTTGACTGTACAGTCGCTGTGTATGCCTTTTGATGCTGACTGTTAGTCCCTCTATTTCTTCTTGTAACCTTCTCATTTCACCACTCCCATGTTGGTCACTTTCTACACAAGAAAATGCATAAAAGCAACTTTAAGTATTACCAGCCAATAATAAGAATAACAACAAAGCAAATCAAAACAATACCTTCTGCTGTACATCTGACAGCCATTGACAAACACTATCATCATGAAGTGATAGCTCTGTCTTCAGTGCCTCCAAGATGTGTTGCTGCTCTTGAAGAGCCTTCTGAGTCTACAAAATACAAAGTCAACTTTAAAAAGTCCTGCATATAAAAGGTGCTGTAAGCGATTTATGAGAAACACTGGATATTTAAAATCAACCTAAACAAACACACCCCTCCCTTCATTGCTTTTTTATTCCAGTGATATTCACTTTTTTTGTAATGTCTCCCTCCCTCGTCTCCCCCATCATGAGTGGACACACCCCCTACTGCTGACTGACTGAAAAAGTGTTTTGGTGTTCGGTCCGATCCACTTTCATCAGTTTTTTCAGAAATTGCTTACTACACCTTTAATTTAGATAGGAATCAATTAGTAAAACCTACAAATCCCAACTTTAATATGTGACTGAGAAAAAAATGATACCTTTGTATATCTGTTAACTAGAGCTTGTCCCAAATTGAGAACCTTCCGCTTATTCCAGGACATGGCTTGCATTGTAATCATGTCTGCTCGGCCTATAACATAAATAAGAAAATGTAATGAGTCATGTATATAACAAAAGTCATTCTGCATTAATCATACCTACTTCAACAAACCTGATTTTGACATGTATTTGCTTGTAACAGCAATTCTAGATAGGAAGCTGTTAACCTGCTCCACTTCCTCACCAATAGTTGACCCAGCTCCCTCCTAGTAGGCCCCACTATACTTGACCTAACAAGTTTTCAAATCCGACAACATCAATGCACTCAAAATGTATGCGTTTCTTCTTCTTATTACTTAAAACACATGATAATATACCTCACATTTCCAAGAGTGTGCTTTAGCATGCATCACAGACAGAAAAGGACGCATGTCCAGTAAAGACTGCAGCTCGGGGCATTGCTCAGACACACGTTGGAGATATGGGAAGTATTTACAGGCTACATCCGAGCAGAAGAATTTGATGCTTCCTTGTGACATGTCTGCAAGTTTTTTCTGAAGAAAAAGGTGGTAAGCATAAATTTCCCCTCTAAACATATTTAAGGCCATAAGGAGAAGGCCATGGTGACAGACAGCAATCTCTAATCCCTCCTCGTCCAGTTTGCTGCTTGATTTCTTGGCCAATTCTTTTGCTGCTGTCCAGTGTGATGCACCACACAATCCTCTTCCCGACACCTGGATCATATAAATTATACACATTTTTAAAAAAGCTCAAAAGAGATGGCCACTGCTAAATAGACCACTCTTAATGTAACAGGACTTTACACCTGATCAACAAAAAAGATTAAATGTTTACAGAACATTCACATTAGCTTTTGGGAAAATGAGTTTACATATTTCTCAAAAATGATTAATGCATCCCAAATCCATCCCACCATGTGTATACATAATAACTGAGTTAACTATTAGGGGTGTAACAATATTCAAACCAAACCGAAAAACCACGATACACCACCCACGGTAGAACCGCGATACTCTCATGGGGAATAAAATAATTGTTTTCTTCCTTGACATTTGATTAAATAGTAATCAGTACACTTTTAACAACTAATAAGAGATGTATTTTCACAAAATATTATAATAATATTATTTACTAAATATACAATAACGTTTGTCTTACAAGTGCATGTCATGTGACTTGGGCAATCGCTCAAGTTGCATGGTGGAAGGACAAAGAGAGCCAGTTTCCCCAAAATGCTACCTTGGAGTCCCAGCTACATCATTGTTACGAAAATAAAAATCTCTCTCACCTCAGAAAACCGCAAGCGAAACTACGAGCATGCAACGTTATGTTCAATTCAATTCAAATTTATTTGTATAGCGCTTTTTACAATACACATTGTTTCAAAGCAGCTTCACAGAAAGTGCATTTCATAAATGTACATTGAAAAATGTTAGAAAGAGAATGTTAAAGAAAAATGTTATGATAAGTTAATCAATCATGTATTATTTTAGGCCATAACAACGCTGGCGTTGAGTCGTCTCTTCACAGGCGTCGAGTCGTCTCTTCACAGGTGTTGGGGCATCTGAAGTCTCCATGAGAGGCTGGATACAAACTGGAGCTGACGAACTAGTTACCTCGGGACTAGTGTCCCGAGATAACAACAGAAAAGCAGATGGGAAATAATTAGCATAGCTGCTGTTCAGAATATTAATACTGTTGGTGCGATTTAACTGTAGTATAAAACGTATTTATAATGTGAATGCTTGGCTAAAGAGATGCGTCTTTAATCTAGTTTTAAACTGGGACAGCGAGTCTGAACCTCGAACAATATCAGGAAGACTATTCCAGAGTTTAGGAGCTAAATGTGAAAATGCCCTCCCTCCTTTAGTGGACTTAGATATCCTAGGAATGACCAGAAGCCTCGAGTTTAGTGATCTTAAAGAGCGCGATGGATTGTAGGGCGATAAAAGATCCGTTAAATACACTGGAGCTAAACCATTTAGGGCTTTATAGGTCAGTAGCAATACTTTGTAATTGATACGGAACTTAATAGGTAACCAGTGTAGAGATGATAAAATTGGTGTTATATGATCATATCTTGACCTAGTAAGAACTCTAGCAGCTGCGTTTTGGACTAACTGTAGTTTGTTTATTGAGGATGCAGGACAACCAGCTAATAAAGCATTACAGTAATCTAGTCTCGAGGTCATGAATGCATGAACTAACTTTTCTGCATCTGAGATAGATAGCATGTTACGTAGCTTAGCAATGTTTCTAAGGTGGAAAAATGCCGTTCTTGTAACATATGAAATATGATTTTCGAAAGACAAGTTGCGGTCTAATATAACACCCAGGTCTTTTACTGTAGTGGATAAAGCGACAGGACATCCTTCCAAGTTAAAATTGTATTGTGAGAGGTTTTGTGGGCAGTTTTTTGGACCAATAAGTAATACCTCCGTTTTATCTGAATTCAATAGCAGAAAATTACACGTCATCCAGTGTTTAATATCATCAACACACGCTGTCAGTTTAGATAATTTTGCGTTTTCATCTGGTCGTGATGAAATATATAATTGAGTGTCATCAGCATAACAGTGGAAATTAATTCCATGTTTTCTTATAATATTACCAAGTGGCAGCATATATATAGAGAATAGCAGAGGGCCTAGCACGGATCCTTGCGGCACCCCATAGTCTACTGATGTTATCTTTGATTTTTCCCCATTTAGACAGACAAAATGGTAGCGGTCTGATAAATACGATCTAAACCAGTTTAATGCCTGTCCCTGAACACCAGTGTAATTTTGAAGTCGATCTAATAGTATTTTATGATCTATAGTATCGAACGCAGCACTAAGATCGAGTAGAACTAGTATTGAGTTACAGCCTTGGTCAGAAGCTAGAAGTAAATCATTTGTGATTTTAACGAGCGCGGTTTCTGTGCTGTGATGCGGCCTGAATCCTGATTGAAATTTTTCATAGATATCATTTTCTTGCAAGAAAGAGCACAATTGAGTGGACACAACTTTTTCTAGTATTTTAGACATAAATGGAAGATTTGAAATTGGTCTGTAATTTGCTAGGTTATTATGATCTAATTGTGGCTTCTTAATGAGAGGTTTTATGACTGCCAACTTGAATATTCTTGGAACATGACCTAAAGATAAAGACGAGTTAATAATATTGAGAAGAGGCTCTTCCACTACAGGTAACAATTCTTTCAGTAGTTTAGTGGGTATTGGATCTAATAAACATGTTGTTGGTTTAGATGCAATGATAAGTTTATTTAGCTCTTCCTGTCCTATAGTTGTAAAGCGGTGTAGTAGTTCTTGAGGGGCGATAATTGCGGTTGAATCATAAGACATCATTAATGATTGTACATTTACAATTTTGTTTCTGATGCTTTCTATTTTCTCAGTGAAGAAATTCATAAAATCATTACTACTAAACTGTGACGGAATATTTTGCTCAGGTGATGCTTGTTTATTTGTTAGTCTAGCAACAGTGTTAAATAAAAACCTGGGATTATTTTGGTTATTTTCTATTAGTTTGCGGAGATGCTCAGCCCTGGCTGCTTTTAGGGCCTTTTTATAACGTGACATACTATCTTTCCACGCGATTCTAAAGACCTCTAAATTAGTTTGTTTCCATTTACGCTCTAAGTTACGAGTTTCTCTCTTAATAACATGTGTAGCACTGTTGTACCATGGTGCTTTAGTTTTCTCTCTAACCTTTTTTAATCTAATTGGTGCTACAATTTCTAATGTACTAGAGAAAATGGTGCTCATACTGCTAGTCATTTCCTCTAGTTCATCTGTTTGTTTGGGTTCACTGAGCAGCTGAGACAGATCAGGTAAGCTATTTGAGAATCTATCTATAGTATTTGGAAGGATTGTTCTGCCTGGTCGATAACGTGGCGCAACATGACAGATTTCAGCAGTACGCAGTATGCAAGTTACCATGTAATGGTCAGTGACATCATCACTTTGCGGTATAATATCTATATCGGTTGGATTGGTTCCATGTGATATAATTAAATCTAGTGTGTGATTAAGACGATGAGTGGGACCAGTGACGTTTTGCTTGACCCCAAAGGAATTTAATAGATTTGTAAACGCAGCCCCTAACGCATCATTTGTGTTATCTACGTGTATGTTAAAATCTCCAACAATTAATGCTTTATCGACGTTGACCAATAGATCTGAGAGAAAGTCTGCAAACTCTTTTAAGAAATCAGCATAGGGCCCTGGAGGTCTATATACAGTAGCCAGGGCTAGAGATAATACGGATTTCTTTCTTACATCTAAGAGCGTAACATTTAGCACTAGTACTTCAAACGAATTAAACCTGTGACCTGTTTTCTGGGTAACATTTAGAATATCTCTATAGATTGTTGCAACACCCCCGCCACGACCAATCAGACGGGGCTCATGCTTATAACAGTATCCTGGTGGAGTAGACTCATTAAGACCGAAATAATCATTTGGCTTAAGCCAGGTTTCAGTAAGGCAAAGTACATCGAAACTATTATCTGTGACCATTTCATTTACAATAACCGCCTTAGGTGTGAGCGATCTAATGTTTAAAAGACCTAGTTTTAGAAATTGTTTTTGTTCACTAATATTGCGATTTTCTGGTTTAATCACAATTAGATTTTTCCTAGATCCTACAGTAGATTTAATGTTTGACCTCACTAAACGAGGAATAGACACAGTTTCTATATAATGTTCTACATTGGTACTTATGTCAATTAAGTTAGGACAAAATTGGTTTTGTTCACTAATATTGAGATTTTCTGGTTTAATCACAATTAGATTTTTCCTAGATCCTACAGTAGATTTAATGTTTGACCTCACTAAACGAGGAATAGACACAGTTTCTATATAATGTTCTACATTGGTACTTATGTCAATTAAGTTAGGACAAAATTGGTTTTGTTCACTAATATTGAGATTTTCTGGTTTAATCACAATTAGATTTTTCCTAGATCCTACAGTAGATTTAATGTTTGACCTCACTAAACGAGGAATAGACACAGTTTCTATATAATGTTCTACATTGGTACTTATGTCAATTAAGTTAGGACAGCAAATACTGTGATTTGGACTTTGACTTACTAGTCATATGGTGGTGTGCAGCGCTCTGGAGATGTTGTCCGACAGAAGAGCCGCTCCGATTCTGCTGGGGTGAAGGCCATCAGGACGGAAGAGCCTAGGTCGCTCCCAGAACAGATTCCAATTATTTACAAAGAGCAGTTTCTGTTCATTACACCATGACATTAACTATTCATTTAGAGCAAATAATCTACTGAACTTTTCATGTCCTAGTCGGTACGTGGGAAGGGGTCCAGACACGATGATCGCTGCTTCAGGCGATGTTCTGCGCACCGTCTCCACCAGGCTCTTGTAGTCCTTCTTCAGAACCTCCGTCTGCCGCAGCCTGGTGTCGTTCGTTCCCGCGTGCAGCACGACAGCTCCGATGCGCTCGTCACCATTCAGGATCTCGGGAACCTGCGCAGCGACATCGAGAACACGAGCACCAGGAAAGCAGTGAGTGATTACCTTGCCTTTACCTGAGGTAGCGTGGACATGGCGGACGATGGAAGTACCGATGACCACAGCGTTGCGTTCCGTCTCGCGAAGAGGGGAGAAGCGGTTCCGGGTGGAGATCTCGAAGACCGGGAGGGGCGGAGAGGTCCTCGCTCTGGTCCTGGCTCGCGTCTTCCGCTGCGGGAACATCCGCGGTCCATGGCGCTGTGTCGGGGCCGGAGTGAACGAAACCAGGGATGATGATCGCGTCCTGGGTGCTTGGGTCCTGTGCAGAGAAACACGCGGAGTAGATGAGGTCGGAGTCAAAATGTTAGTATCCACTGACTTGTGAGCATCGGCACGCGATGTTTCAAGCGCCGTTCGCCGCTCTCTGAGCACAGCTTGTCTGTCTAGAAGGCCGCGAATCTGCTTCTCCAACGACTCCAACTCCAACTGCACCGAATGCAGCTCGAATGTGTCCTCACCTGCACTCAAAAGTAACATTAGACACACATCCGAGTTATTCGCCATTGTAGCAGAAGTGCTACGATGGCGAATTGTAGCTATCAGTGTTTACCGGGTGTAACGTTAAACAAGTTACCACGCGTGCAAGGCTAGCGGGCTACGGCTAGTAGCGGAAGTTCGGATATAAGTAGCGATATCAAAGCAATCCGATTGTTTTTTATAGAGAATCGTATCGGAGATATGTTCACACGCTGTAAATAATAGAAAGTATTCGTTTGTAAGCGAGTATTAAGAAGAAAATCAAGGATTATGAATCAATTTGACGGAGCTCAAACACAAACAACGCGCTCACAACGCGCTCATGTCAATTTGTAAGTCATGAAATAAAAGTAAAGTACCAATAAATCATGTAACTGGTTCGACGCGAGTTAGCTGGGAAGGCATGCGTTTCATCAGGAGTAGTTTTCATGTTTCATTAACAGTTCATGAAGTATTGCGTATTCACCATGGTAACTGTTGTTTCCATAACCCCAAAATGGCACTTCATTGTTACTTTATGTTATTTTGCATATTTTTTAATTAGTGTGGTGGCTACTTTGTAGTATTAACAAAAACTGCTATTTACAGTAATAGCTTTAACTTTTAGGCCTATGTATTAATCAGTATTAGTCATACAATTTATGTGTTCAATTAGGCTAAAGTGACATTACTTGCGTGAGTCATACATTTTTATGAAATAAATGTGCATAAATAAACATTTAATAAACATTATGGTAAATGGTAAAATTAGTAGATTATTTCTGACTAGTACACAGTGCAGACATTTGTTTTATTTTAGTTTACTCAGTTATGCTAACTGCTCTAAAAACGTGAAACCAATGTATAACGTTAATAAATATAAAGTTAATAAGTTAAATTATTAACCGAAGATCTGTTTTAATTATTTTCTAAGTGATACATTTTGCTTAAGGAATGTGTAAAATTGTATGAGAAAAGCTGTAAATCAAAATATCCAGTAATATCTGCCAACATAAATCATAAAACTTACGTGATCATTATTTTTGCGGACAAAGTCCACAAAGTCAGACACCTCCACATCACTCTGTATAAAAAGTTGGTCAAGTAATCCCCTTTTCTCTGTGCTATTGAGGAACACATTCAGAATGCACATTAAAACATCATTCAAAGTTAAGAAAATCACTTTACAGTTTTTCTCAGTCGCTTTGGTACATTTCTCAGATCAGAATTGAAATTCTCAAAACTACCTGTTCAATCTTCACATCATTGTGTCACTTGTGCACATCGAAAAAGCAGTTTCTCATTTCTTTGAACAATTTGCAAATGCGTTTGTACATCCATGCAAATGATTATGTACAATTCTCTGCTGTTTCCTACATTATCAATTGCTTATATCATGTTGATCAAAATGTATTATAATGGGTCTCTGTTGAATAGTCTCACCCCCCACAGCATTTGGGCATTAGTTCATAGCATAAGTTGTCATAATATGTCAAGAATATTTTATACATTTCCATTAGACGTTAACATTTCTACTTTTGTTTTTTTTTCTTTGTGCTATGCAGTGCTGTCTTTTCCTTTATGTTTTGCAATAACATGGTCTGTCAACAAATTACAGTACAAACAGTAAAAGTGTAAATGTGAATCTTGTCCAGTCTCTTGCAATCAAACTCCCACATACACTAAGATGTAACCAACAATTTACAATTGTCATCTCTCCAGTGTACACTGTTATATTGACAACATCACTAAGCAATTTGACTGTCTTATCCGTACACAATGACATGTTCATTGACACAGATATTTACTTTTGAGAGATGAACTAAGGATTTTGAGCAAGAGACTGGCTTTTGCAGGTAATCCATGGTGTTTTGCTATTTGTATGACTTGAGAAATGCACTTACTGTTTTGCAAATGTCGAGGGTGATTCGAGAAATGTACCAAAGCAACTGAGAAAAACTGTAAATTAAAAAAGGAAAAGTACCTTGCTGTATTTTTAAAACGATAGTGTTTGCGATTTCCATCAACACATACAGCTAGCATGTCTGGAGTGCATGCTGGACAAGTGAAAAACTCCTCCTGGCACATCTTTTCCACTGCATATCTTGCTGCAACCCATTCATTGAAACTGCAGCTGAAGACATTGGCTGATATTTTTCCACTCTGCAAAATGAAGCACATGTAATCCTGCTGTTTTCATATAGAGAAAGAAACCATTTTCTAGGTTATATAGCTGAATTGAGAAGCATATTATAAAAATATTCTCTGTATAAAATATCTTAGTAGTTAAATCTATATATAAATAAAAAAATTGTAATTTTACTTGGCATTGGTTAATTATAAAACAACTTTAAAAAAAACATATAAAATACTTACTCTACCAAAGAGAATTGTTTTCTCATCAAGCATTTTAACAAATGCATGAAAAGACATCCCTGGTGATGCCATTTTCATCTCTTGAAAAGAGATAAGCACATCTGTTGAGAACAGGATACTTGCAGGAATGTTGCCAGGCCAGTAACCACTCCTCTGAAGTTCAGGCAAAGATGTCTCTCGTGAATGTCCACACGAAGCACAGGAAAAGTGAGGCATGCTAAGGTTGTAACGGCCTAAAGAAGTAAAACCAGCTACATAAAATTATAAGATAACAAGGAAATGGTAATAAATATTAGAAACAATATGATGCAAAAGTCTTCCTTTCCATTCATAGTGATGAGGGTTATGGGCCTGTCCCATTACTGCAATCACACATATGGGCAGGTACTTCTACAGGCAGTAGTCGAACTGTGCAACAAAGAAGTTATATTTAAAAACATGATATATTGAGAGGAGAATGAAACAACAATAATACAACTAAGTAAAACATTATCTTACCAAGATGTTTAACAGAAATGTGACCAGCTGTCTGGCAGAATCCTGTGGTTGGAGGTAAAGGTTGAACAAAACCTGAGATGAGGGAATCCCTATTATGAAGAACAAAGAAGCTCCCATGCCTTTTCTCATCACAGCCTGCACAGAGGAAAGGGTAAGGGAGGCAATCCCTACAGCGCACAATGGCTGCATTTGATCTGCACTGTTGGCAGGATGAGGATCTTGCATCCTCTCCTTTTAAAATGTTCTCCACAAGTGAAGATCTAGCTTGTTTCCACCTCTCCTCCCTCATTTCACTTCTAATGGCCCAGTCATTGGATGCAGACCGGGGCTGATGATCTTGAATTGGCATAAAATCCCCTTCATCACCTTCCCATGTGTCCAACAGCCTCTTTAGCTCTTCAAGAATGGTATCTAAGTCAAATTAATAAACATGGACATATATAGAAATAATTCACATTTATATAAAAACACAATTTAAATATCAACCACAAAGCAATATTTTGTTTCAGTGTTTACCAGCTGCCTCAGAGGCATTTGCAGGGCCACCATTTAAGTCATCTTCCATGACTAGTCGACCTGCTAAAAAATTTTGAGAAAGAAATAAACACTTACAGAGATACTCATACACACAACATCATTTTGATATAGCTAAACATTACCAGAAATGTTGTTATCGTCTCTTCTTAGTCCTATTTACAAAACAGAAGCACAATTTTACAATTAACATATACATATATATACATATGTATATATTCTTTCTATTCACATAGAAAATAGCTGGAATAATATTTAATACTATAACTGATTTTTGAAGTATTTTTAATAAAATAAGCGCAGCCATGGTTAGCAGAAGAGAATTCTTTTAAAAGCATTTAAAATCGTACTGACCCCAAACTTTTGAACGGTAGTGTACATCACAACTTTTTGATCTTCACTGTTTAGGAATGTAAGTGTCCTGCAACAGGTCAAGGGACAGAGGATGGCAAGGCGACGGCAGGAAATTGGCCCTGGTTTGCCCTCATGGAGGAGGCATTAGGGCAGTCTGCAGCAGTCTCGCCCCCTTGCCTTATAGGTCGGTTTCACGTGACGTCACGCTGTTGCATCGCGAGAGCGCGAAATTCAGATGGAGGGCAGGAAGTGAAATCTGAGGATCTGCCGTCTGAAAAAATGCCAATGTTTTGTGTTGTTTACGGCTGCTCCAATCGTTCAAATCGAGAAAAAGAAAAGGGTTTTTATAGAGTACCGAAGATGGTCACTCATAAAGGTGAGAAATGTAGAAAGCTCACTGAAACACGCCGTAAAAAGTGGATTTCTAACATACGTCTGCGGTCGGGAGGAGCTGAGTCTGTTAATGCCCGTGTCTGCAGCGACCACTTCGTCGTAGGTATGTTAACGTAGCTAGCCAACGTGTTTTTGTGTCTGTTTATATAACATTAGGTTGTCGTTAAATGCTCATTTACTTAGTAATGATTATTAAGTTACTGGTAGTCTAATGTGGACTTCATTGGGGCTTTTTAGGCTGCCCTAGCGCTTTGGGTGACGTTGAGTCGGTAGATTGGGCTCCGACTGTCAACCTAGGTTACCAAAAAACTAAACCCAAATCAGAGGCGTCTCTTAAACGAGAGCAGAGGATGAAGCTCAAGGAAGACCAACAAAGACGGTCGGAATGTGCAGAGGCTATGTTGGATCTCCAACAGACAGATGAGAGCCCGGATCTGACGCAGACAGCCGAAAGCTCCGACCCGAAGCAGACAGCTGACAACAACCCACAATCAGAGGGGATCAGTGGGAATGGGACATTAAATGATCAAGGTAAATTATTGTACTAAGATTTGTAACCAGCATTATTATTCATTGTTATTAAAGAGCACCTATCATGGAATTTTGAAATGTACCTTTCATGTAGTGTGTAACATAGATCTAAGTGAACAAAAACATCCTGTGATAGCTTGAAATATGACAGTGCACCGTATATATAGTTATTTTATTTCAAAAGTAAGAGTCGACTCGGAGTCATTTTTAAGAATCGTTAGAAGACCGAAGCTTTTTCTCTGACTAGATGACGTCAACTTGTCAAGTTATTTGAATACGATACGCCCACTTATTGCGCTCCAAGACGCCAGTGAAAACTAGAAAACATCATGGCGACGAGACGCTGTGTTCTGAAGTGCGACTCAAAAGCAAACTTTTTTCATCTGCCCAAGGATGAGCATTTGAAGACTAAGTGGCTTGAAGACAAACCATACATCGTCGCGATTGAGTGTTTATTATTAGTCGTCAAATGTATGTTTCGCGATCTCAGGAAGCTTTTATTATGGACTTTTATTATGGCACATGGTATCTTCTTCGTCTGTC
Source organism: Gobio gobio (assembly GCF_949357685.1). Lineage (NCBI taxonomy): Eukaryota > Metazoa > Chordata > Actinopteri > Cypriniformes > Gobionidae > Gobio > Gobio gobio. The sequence goes on along the minus strand of NC_137101.1, from coordinate 52,500,218 downwards.
TGTACCATATATGGATTACATGTGCACAGAGCGCCCTCCGGCTGCCAGTATGAATTGAAAACAACACATAAGAGACTCAATCGCTCATGATTAGGCTATAACTGCCCATTTTGAGGAAGTATTGAATAAAAAATACTCCTCTGTTTAGAAATTTGACACAGACATATGAGAATCTATCAATATGTCTCCTCATCTGCACACTTTTGAACTAAAAGCCCTGAGGGATGTTGATTTGTCGCGAGTCTTCGTGAGGAGTTTTTTTATGAATGAGATCAGCTGAGGCTCATATTACAATCAAACAGTACCGACGCGGTTTTCATATTCATAACTCCTGACACATATTAACAAATTACTGTCATTATAAGACTTTGATGGGCGTTCTGTTTCCGAAAATATCTGCACAGACTATACCAATCACAACTGACTGGGTCATCTGACCAATCACCGCAGATTAGCGTCACGTAAAGGCGAGGTTTTGAAAAGTGAATCACTAAAGGAATCATTTGAGAATCGCTGTCAAAACAGGTAAAAATAAATGCATATTATAAGAAAACTAAAGTCTTTTTTGTCATTGCATGCATGCAAAACTGTTGTTGGGGACTTCTAAAACAATATTTGGAACATTTTAAATGCCATGATAGGTGCTCTTTAATAATTATTAATTGTTACAAATGTTGACCAGAAAACTTGTATGTTTTTAAAAACGTTGTAAAAAATATTACTTAAAGGGATCCCATACGGAAATGTAATATATGTACATATATGAAATATACATATATTAAATATATCCACATAGAAAGTGAAAACATATATGTACATATATATCTGCCCATATATAAAACCTATTAGAAAATGGAACAATTTCATATATTGACATATAAAACTAGCCCATATATTTTATGTATGTATAATACAGTATTTTTATATATATATATATATATATATATATATATATATATATATATATATGTGTGTGTCACATATATAATTATCAATATACATGACATATATTTCTTTGTATATATGTTCAATATACAAACTACACATATATGCATAGCATATTGCTTGCATACATGTTACATATATGTCCCTAATATATGTTTTTATATAGTCTTATTATATATTTTGATAAATGTATATGGAATATATAAATGACATTATATATATATATATATATATATATATATATATATATATATATATATATATATATATATATATATATATATATATATATATATAAACAGTGTGCACATATATTTTAAATATATGTTATGTTCTTATATTATGTATATCAATTGCTAAATATTTTGAATTAATGGTGTAAACTAAACAAATGTAAAAAAAAAACATGCTTTCATTAATTTCGTACATATTTTTTAAATATAGGTTATGGATGTGTACTTACACACTTGCAATGCAATACATATGACATGCCTAAGCCTTAAATGTTAAACGGTGCAGTTAGCAAAAAATAAGTAATACAGTAAAACATTTAAACTTTATTAAAACAGTTTTAATATAAAAAGAAAAATTAAGCTGCGCAAAATTAGAACACTACTGAACACACAACTTTAATAAATATAAATACAATATTACAACAAAACAAGTAACAAATAAAACAGCACAGAACATGAAAATCCACCAACAGGTATATGATACAGCCTGTAATTTTTTTTAAGTTAGAGTCTTTTTGGATGTCCTCAGCTCAGTGATCTTTTGATTTATAGCTACCCCTAGTTGGCCCCTGGTGGTTCCAGGAAATTTCTGGATCCCTGATCACGGTTGTTCAGCTTAGGCTTGCGCCCTTGTCCTTTACGCACTGAAATTCCTCCAGATTCCTTGAATCTTTTAATTATGTTATGCACTGTTGAATGTGAAATATCCAAATCTCTTCCTATCTTTCTTTGAGGAACATTGTTTTTAAACATTTCAATAATTTTCTCACGTATTTGTTGGCAAACTGGCGATCCTCGGCCCATCTTTGCTCCTAAAGGATTAGACCTTTCTTGGATGCTGCTTTTGTACCAAATCATAATTACAATCACCTGTTGACATCACCTGTTTAAAATCACATTATTATTTAACCATTTTACCTCATTACTAGCCCTAAATTGCTCCTGTCCCAACTTTTTTTTAAATGTGTTGCAGGTCTGAATAACATGAAGTTGACCAGACAAAACATGAAATATTTTGAGTTCATATTGTCTGCAATGAAATACAAGTCAAAGTAAATTTAGAAATCACTTCTTTTTAATTTGTGTTTTCCATACTGTCCCAACTTTTTCTAATTTGGGGTTGTATATATGTATATAAAAAAACTTTTTTAATGAAATGTGGATTGTGTAGACTTCAAGCTGTTCAAATAAGGAAAATAAGGAATGAATTAATAAGGAAACCATAGGCATATAAAATGTATGTATGTTGTTTAAATAAATGGGCATATATAAATTAAACATATCGGTGACATATATGGTCATAACATACAATATTATATAAACAATAGTCATATATATCGTATTAATATATGTCAATATACTAATTTAATATGGAAAATGTATATATGTTATAAACTTATATCAACATATATCTAGAGATATGTATATATGTGATAGCAATATATTGTCTTATATTTAGCATATATGACGGCGTCATTTGCGATATAGGGACATATATGTCATATATTACATTTCCGTATGGGTACTGTGCCGCACACTCTTTAGTTATATCCCTCTGTATATAAAGCGCAAGCGAAACTACGAACATGCAACGTTACAATGTCAATTTGTAAGTCATGAAATAAAAGTAAAGTACCAATAAATCACGTAACTGGTTTCAACGTGTGTGAGCTGGGAAGGCATGCAGGTGTTCATTCGGTTCATCAGGAGTAGTTTTCATGTTTCATTAACAGTTCATGAAGTATTGTGTATTTGCCATGGTAACATGAAGCCAATGTATAAAGTTAATAAGTTAAATTATTGTTGTTGTTGTTATTATATTAAGTTAAAGTTAATCTAGTGTTATTATTGCTGGTGCCCTGCCATGAACCCTGCCTCCACAGCAAACAGAATTGAACCAGACGTGGCTCCAAAACCGTGATATAAACTGAACCATGGCATAGTTTTATCCTAACACCCCTATTAATTATTATATCATGTTCTTAAAAAACTACACAATCTCCAACTGCTTCAATTCAAGCTAATTTAAAAACAATGAACACAAATATCTTAAATAGTATGTAAAATGCACATAGCATGTTGTCAGAGAGTATCATATTTTATCTTTTGGATCTGTTTTAATCAGTTTAAGGAATGTGTAAAATTGTTTGAGAAAAGCTGTAAATCAAATTATCCAGTAGTATCTGCCAACATAAATCATAATACTTACGTGATCATTATTTTTGCGGACAAAGTCCACAAAGTTAGACACCTCCACATCACTCTGTATAAAAAGTTGGTCAAGTAATCCCCTTTTCTCTGCGCTACTGAGAAACACATTAAAAAAGCAGATTAACACATCATTCAAAATTAAGAAAATCACTTTATATCCCATACGGAAATGTAATATATGACATATATGTCCCTATATCGCAAATGACGCCGTCATATATGCTAAATATAAGACAATATATTGCTATCACATATATACATATCTCTAGATATATGTTGATATAAGTTTATAACATATATACATTTTCCATATTAAATGAGTATATTGACATATATTAATACGATATATATGACTATTGTTTATATAATATTGTATGTTATGACCATATATGTCACCGATATGTTTAATTTATATATGCCCATTTATTTAAACAACATACATACATTTTATATGCCTATGGTTTCCTTATTAATTCATTCCTTCTTTTCCTTATTTGAACAGCTTGAACTTTTAACAAGTCTACACAATCCACATTTCATTAAAAAAGTTTTTTTATATACATATATACAACCCCAAATCAGAAAAAGTTGGGACAGTATGGAAAACGCAAATAAATAAAAAAAGAAGTGATTTCTAAATTTACTTTGACTTGTATTTCATTGCAGACAATATGAACACAAAATATTTCATGTTTTGTCTGGTCAACTTCATGTCATTCAGACCTGCAACACATTTAAAAAAAAGTTGGGACACGAGCAATTTAGGGCTAGTAATGAGGTAAAATGGTTAAATAATGATGTGATTTGAAACAGGTGATGTCAACAGGTGATTGTAATTATGATTTGGTACAAAAGCAGCATCCAAGAAAGGTCTAATCCTTTAGGAGCAAAGATGGGCCAAGGATCGCCAGTTTGCCAACAAATACGTGAGAAAATTATTGAAATGTTTAAAAACAATGTTCCTCAAAGAAAGATAGGAAGAGATTTGGATATTTCACATTCAACAGTGCATAACATAATTAAAAGATTCAAGGAATCTGGAGGAATTTCAGTGCGTAAAGGACAAGGGCGCAAGCCTAAGCTGAACAACCGTGATCGGTGATCCAGAAATTTCCTGGAACCACCAGGGGCCAACTAGGGGTAGCTATAAATCAAAAGATCACTGAGCTGAGGACATCCAACTTAAAAAAAATTACAGGCTGTATCATATACCATGTTCTGTGCTGTTTTATTAGTTACTTGTTTTGTTGTAATATTGTATTTATATATAATAAAGTTGTGTGTTCAGTAGTTTTCTAATTTTGCGCAGCTTAAAGGGGCTATATGCAACTTTTCCCCCAAAATAAACGTAACAATAGCCTTTTTATTTTACCATTTATGACTCAAACATCTCCTGATGAGCATACTGACACCTTGTCCGCTCACAGTGGGTGCACCTATAAGCCTGTATCCTATTTTTCCTATTTTCTGGCGGGTCGTCTTTTCCCGCGCTGTCTGCGGATGTGACGTCACCACCGCTGCGAGAGCGAGCAGAAAATAAGAGCAGTTCTATTTTTTGGCCACAGGTGTCAGTCGCGAGTTTAAATTTCAGAAAAACGCATATAGCCCCTTTAATTTTTCTTTTTATATTAAAACTGTTTTAATAAAGTTTAAATGTTTTACTGTATTACTTATTTTTTGCTAACTGCACTGTTTAACATTTAAGGCTTAGGCATGTCATATGTATTGCATTGCAAGTGTGTAAGTACACATCCATAACCTATATTTAAAAAATATGTACGAAATTAATGAAAGCATGTTTTTTTTACATTTGTTTAGTTTACACCATTAATTCAAAATATTTAGCAATTGATATACATAATATAAGAACATAACATATATTTAAAATATATGTGCACACTGTTTATATATATATATATATATATATATATATATATATATGTCATTTATATATTCCATATACATTTATCAATATATTTCATTTTAAATGTAAAATATATAATAAGACTATATAAAAACATATATTAGGGACATATATGTAACATGTATGCAAGCAATATGCTATGCATATATGTGTAGTTTGTATATTGAACATATATACAAAGAAATATATGTCATGTATATTGATAATTATATATGTGACATATATATAAAATACTGTATTATACATACATAAAATATATGGGCTAGTTTTATATGTCAATATATGAAATTGTTCCATTTTCTAATAGGTTTTATATATGGGCAGATATATATGTACATATATGTTTTCACTTTCTATGTGGATATATTTCATATATGTATATTTCATATATGTACATATTTTACATTTCCGTATGGGATTAAAAAAAAGAAAAGCACCTTGCCGTGTTTTTAAAACGATAGTGTTTGCGATTCCCATCAACACATACAGCTAGCATGTCTGGAGTGCATGCTGGACAAGTGAAAAACTCCTCCTGGCACATCTTTTCCACTGCATATCTAGCTGCAACTCATTCATTGAAACTGCAGCTGAAGACATTGGCTGATATTTTTCCACTCTGCAAAATGAAGCACATGTAATACTGCTGTTTTACTGGGTAGAACTAGTTTTATATTAGATTATAAGTAGTATTGAAAGTACTCATATTCTTTTAAAAAAATCTCCCATATAACGTCAACGTAGTCTACAAAGAAGCAATCATTTTCATATAGAGAAAGAAACAATTTTCTTGGTTATATAGCTGAATTAAGAATCATACTGTATAAAATGTTCAGTGTATTAAATATCTTAGTTATCTTAGTATATCATAGTTAAATCTATCTAAATCAAAGAAAATAGTAATTTTACTTGGCGGTGGTTAATTATAAAACAAATTTAAAAAACAAATAAAATACTTACTCTACCAAAGAGAATTGTTTTCTCATCAAGCATTTTAACAAATGCATGAAAAGACATCCCTGGTGATGCCATTTTCATCTCTTGAAAAGAGATAAGCACATCTGTTGAGAACAGGATACTTGCAGGAATGTTGCCAGGCCAGTAACCACTCCTCTGAAGTTCAGGCAAAGATGTCTCTCGTGAATGTCCACACGAAGCACAGGAAAAGTGAGGCATGCTAAGGTTGTAACGGCCTAAGAGGTAAAACCAGCTACATGAACTTATAAGACAACAAGGAAATGGTAATAAATATTAGAAACAATATGATGCAAAAGTCTTCCTTTCCATTCATAGTGATGAGGGTTATGGGCCTGTCCCATTACTGCAATCACACATATGGGCAGGTACTTCTACAGGCAGTAGTCGAACTGTGCAACAAAGAAGTTATATTTAAAAACATGATATATTGAGAGGAGAATGAAACAACAATAATACAACTAAGTAAAACATTATCTTACCAAGATGTTTAACAGAAATGTGACCAGCTGTCTGGCAGAATCCTGTGGTTGGAGGTAAAGGTTGTACAAAACCTGAGATGAGGGAATCCCTATTATGAAGAACAAAGAAGCTCCCATGCCTTTTCTCATCACAGCCTGCACAGAGGAAAGGGTAAGGGAGGCAATCCCTACAGCGCACAATGGCTGCATTTGATCTGCACTGTTGGCAGGATGAGGATCTTGCATCCTCTCCTTTCAAAATGTTCTCCACAAGTGAAGATCTAGCTTGTTTCCACCTCTCCTCCCTCATTTCACTTCTAATGGCCCAGTCATTGGATGCAGACCGGGGCTGATGATCTTGAATTGGCATAAAATCCCCTTCATCACCTTCCCATGTGTCCAACAGCCTCTTTAGCTCTTCAAGAATGGTATCTAAGTCAAATTAATAAACATGGACATATATAGAAATAATTCACATTTATATAAAAACACAATTTAAATATCAACCACAAAGCAATATTTTGTTTCAGTGTTTACCAGCTGCCTCAGAGGCATTTGCAGGGCCACCATTTAAGTCATCTTCCATGACTAGTCGACCTGCTAAAAAATTTTGAGAAAGAAATAAACACTTAAAGAGATACTCATACACACAACATCATTTTGATATAGCTAAACATTACCAGAAATGTTGTTATCGTCTCTTCTTAGTCCTATTTACAAAACAGAAGCACAATTTTACAATTAACATATATATATATATAGTATAAGTATGGATTCTGGACTCAAATTTTGGGCTGCCACATATGGAGCATTATACGTTTCTTTCATTTAATTAGCATATACAGTGAGTACCTTATACTTACGTTCTACAGTTGCCCTTCTGGCTCTTGGGTATTTGTAAAGTATTTCCCCTTGGCTGTCTCTTTTTCTCCATTGAACAGTAGGGGGTGAGGGTAGAGGCTGCACATTGCTTTTGCTCAGTCTTCCCTAAGAGCATAACAAATGACTAGCCAACAATTCAAGAAATATCACTTAATGTCTTGTTAGGGTTAATAACTGCATACTGCATTGCACCGCATGCAATGATGAATAAACAGTCATGGTGAAATTAATATTGATTGTGACTTATAAAACCAACAGGATTTTTTTAATATACTGAACTCAATGATTGTACGATAACTTTATTTTACCTCTCGAGCTTGCAAGATTTCAAGAAGCTCATCTGTATTTCTCAGCTCCTCTTCTAATTCCAAATCCATCATGTGAATGTATACAGACACTCAACAGATAGAAAAATAATGCTGCACAGACCAAAGAGAGAGAGAGAGAGAGAGAGAGAGAGAGAGAGAGAGATAGATAGATAGATAGATAGATAGATAGATAGATAGATAGATAGATAGATAGATAGATAGATAGATAGATAGATAGATAGATAGATAGATAGATAGATAGATAGATAGATAGATAGATAGATAGATAGATAGATAGATAGACAAGCTCTTAAAAGAGCTGTTGGGTTCGTTATATAGCCTATGGGAAAACAAAGAAAACATTATTTAATGTTCACATATACCATAGATTGTAATAGTACTGATACATTAGGTTATCTAATTGAATAAAATATTTGAAATAAAAAATTGTTTTAACCCTAATCTTATATTCAGTTTAGGTGAAGTTATTTATATGGGTGAATGTTTATAACATTCTTATTCAGATTAATAAACTTGTCTATTATGTTTGACACAAATAACAGGTCATAAAGTGTCTGATAAACTCTAAATTATAAAGTATTAGCTATCATGCTAACACTTGACCTTGACATATTGGTACCATTATTAGCAACATATAACATAACGTTATAGCACACATCACGTGTCTGGTATAATTAGCACCAGTCAGTTTTTGGGTATGGCTATATTTATTTATATATTATATATATTGCAACCCAGATAAACTTGGACATGATACACAAAAATGTACAGTGATTCCAGTGTAGAATCACTGTGTTGAAATTATTTAATTTCTGTAGCAGAACCTACCGTGCAAAGACGAGATATAGCAGTGCAGTGATGGGGTTAGAGCAGTGTGTAGTGACTCAAAAGAATCGATTCCTTGACTCTGAATAGCCTCAGAGTTGGGGTCGACTCCAGCACAGGAATCGACACGCGGTGTCGACTCTGGAAAGCGAGACAAGATTTACCGCGAAATGCCAAGGAGTTATTTATTTTTATTTTTTATTTAACACACTATTTTAAATGTCTTAATTATAAACAAACATTTATAATTTTACTTCGTAAAAATATCCTATAGATTTTTTGTAAGTGTATGCTATGTTGTGTTTTGATGGACCAACATAAGAACCACAGCAGTTAATATTGATAAAACACGTGACAATATTCTACAGATAACATTAATAGCGAGCTGATAATTAATTTATTAATGATCCTGGCATCTAATGCAAAAAGGCGCAAATAGAAGTAAAAAAAAATATATAAAAAAAAATAAAATACATCAAGCATATAAAATAATAGACATGCGTGTATCATTGGGCATCTCCAATCTACAAATATAATTTATAACAGTTTTTCAATAAGGAACAGGCCGTATACACAGTAGGCCTACACAATCATTTAATTATGCATTATAAAAACACAAAGATATAACACGTGTTATGGATTTTAAAGCTTTAGAGTTGCTGAAGGTAGCCTACATATCCAGATAAAAGTCTTTACAGAAAATATTAAATTGGGGATTTATAGACAAAAAAAATTATGTCTAGAAACTTAGCTATAAAAAATAATCAATTTAATATTTATTTCTTATCAGAGCTTTGCAAAATTGCGATGACGTATAGGCTATTATACTAGGCTCGTTTGCCTTATGCGTCTTAATCTAACGCCCAGGGGTGGCCATTGAAACCAATGGAGTTCCCGGTTCGTCAAAGAAGTGACGCCTAGGGGTGGCCATTGAAACCAATGGAGTTCCCGGTTCGTCAATATAGTGACGCCTAGGGGTGCTTTTGACGTCTTCATTGTGACGCGGAAAGCACTTGACCATGCTTCGGTTTTTGATGCCCTGGGAGTGAGAATGGCTTGCTAATTAGGACAATAAAACAAGTGCATTTTTCAACAACAAAAAAAGTCTACTGTTAGAGAATTTCAAATAATTGTTTTATTTTGTGTTAAGTTGTGTTTATAATTTGTTGTGTATGAATTTTAAACAATGTATAGAGGTGTTGTATTTTTATTGTACCTACATTATACCTTTATTGATTTGTTTTGTCTCTTAATTTTAAGGTTTCTGTGAAGGTCAAGATCTTGGAGCTGGTCCAACAGAAGGACACTGTGACCAGAAGTTGTCAAAGACTGAACCAAATGACATACACAGTAGCTGATTCAACTACAAGCATGTATTTGTCTGTTTGGGGCGAAATACCTGCACAAATTGGAAAGTGGTATGAATTTGAGAATGTGTCAGTGAGATTGTTTAATGAGCAACCTTGCCTGAACACATCTGTGCAGAGCAGAGTGTCTATGATTGCAGATCTTGGTGCTTGTGTAGAAGTAGATCAGAGAAAGTGTCGAGGGAGATATTGTAGACACAGATGTTCGCGTAGAATATCTTTGTCCACAATATCACACTTTGCCTTCTGTGAATCATGAAACTCAGATGACCAGATGCTTGCACTGCAAAGCATTCTGCAAAACCAGCAAAATTAGTTCAACAGTTCGGGGACACATCACCACTGATGTTGGTACGGGTCATCAAAAGTTTGTTTTGGATGACGATGTGTTTCACAAGCTTCTGCAATTGAAAAGAGGTGTGAAGTATGAGGGAGATACCTTGGCTTCAAAGATGTTGAGCCATGACAAGCTAAAAGTTGAAATGTCTCGAGGAGTAATTGTTCATGCTAAATTTGTAGATAGTTCTGAAACAGGGCAATGCAGCATGGCTAGTTGCAGTGCAGTCTCTGAACAATGTAGTCCAGAGTATATATAGTATATATAGTAGTGCAGTCTGCAAAACAAACTGATACCTAATGTACCCGCTCTCCTTTTTTTTTTATCTTGTTCCTTGGTTGAGTAATGCAATACAGCAAATGTTAGTACTGAGGATGTGCAATGTTTTTTGGTGTTCCATGCAGAGTTAAACCCAAGTTTATAGTTTATGTAGTAATATCACTGCTATACAGATGCATCTAAAAAAATGTGTTTTGCAAGGGCATTTTTTATGTTTTACAGCTGATTTTATACATACACTAATAAGTCTTAAGTTGGTTATTGTCATTGGTGACTATTGTGCTAGACATTGTTTAGCATGAAAAATAGCATAGAATGTTTGATTTTGTTATAGTAAATGTCACCAAGTTACATTGAATATAGTGTGTGCAACACTTTGTTCAGATATGTTTCAAAATGTGTTTATTGTATACTTGTAACATTGTAATAAACAATTTTGTACAGTATTGTGAGTCAGTGTATTTTATATTAGAGTTATTACCTGTTGAGTATGGTTGGATTGAAAAATTGTCCTGATTTTGCATATGAAATTTTACAATGATATATAAATATACATCTTTAATTTAACAATTAAGTTTTGTGCTTTGTCTTCATATGAACTAAAGTCTTAGTTTTTGAATTTGATCAATGTTGTAAATTATTAAAATTGTATTAGAAGTATTGATTAAGTGCACTTTCATGGTGTGTCTTTGTAAGCAATTAGATCACAAAATTATGCATGCATATCAAAAGGCATTTTAGTGGGGCAAGTCCAAGTTTTAAAATTTAGTAATGTTTGTGTCAAATAAATTGTATTTGAAAAAAAGATTTAAAATCTATTTGTTTTATTATAAATAGTTGATACAAATATAAGTTTGCACAACTATTGGAATGGATTTTATTATATAATATAGATTATTTTAGTTATAGGCATAATTAATTAATTATGCTAAACAAAATTCAATTTTGTTTTACAGCGGTATTATGTAGTTATTTGTGGTGGAACATTTACAGTTGAAATTACAGATGTGAATCCATTTGTTTTTGTTAGTAAAAGTTCAAATTTAGTAGTAAATTGTTAATAAATTAAGTATATGGTATATTTTACTAATCAATTATAGATTTGTATTGCATAATACATTTTTTATGCAGTAGGGGTGCTGCAAAAAAAAAAAAAACGTACTGGCAGTACCAGGAAGTATATTTAAGGTTTTGTTTATGTAATGGTTTATTTTCAACCAAAAACATATAAGGCCATATTTCATTGTATAACAAAACACATTTCACATTCCTCAACATGATGAAACAAGAAAAAAGGAGAGAGGGTACATATAATGCCATCTTAAAACATAAAATATGCTTTGCATACTCAGTTTCTACTTCCAGTTCAGTGGGACTAGCAGGTTTAAACTATACTAAAGTGGCTGAATTCACTCACTTGTTTTTATTCATTCCTTCAAGGGGAATATTTTAGTGAACTAATGTAGAGAATAAAGAATGAGGGTGTAAGGGGGCGATTTCAGACTGCGAATGGCGCAAAGTTTGTGATTCATGTCAACTCTTTGCTGAGATACAGCATTAGATGCAGTTTGCCATTTTGACATGTAATTCATTGCCTTTGTGTTGAGTAGGCTATGTGCAGCACTAGTATATGTGCCCTTGGGTCTGAGTGGAAGAAATGTAAATGTGAATGCCTGTACAGTGAGATTAAAGTTGTTGACATATTTTAATAAATATCTTATATGTCTTACTTATTGTTTACTTCAGTTATGAAAATAAGTAGCTATATTAACAATCACAGTATTGTGTCTGTGAGGTAATTTTAATGGACTTTGTAATTGCATTATGAGATATGTGTAAATGGTGCATTAGAAGCAGCAGCAGCAAAAAACGACGAGTGCAGACTTTGGTTTTGCATGTAAATTATGTACCAGTAAATATAATACAATGAACATTTATTTGCTGTTGTAATACTAGTAAGTGTCATTGTGAATGGATTGTAAAAGCCATGTTAATATAATAAAAATTATGCTATATATGTCTGTGCAAGGAGAGTCAATATGTATTTATTCCTAACCACTAGGGGAGCTGCGAGGTATTTTTTCAGAGAGCTTCCGGTTGGTACGAAGCCATTTTGTTCATCTTTGAACGGTTAGACAAGTTTTTTTCTAGTACATAATCTTATTAATCTGATTTGTATTACTGCTCATCCATTACATCTGTGATATAGTTTGAAGTATTTGTATATTAGTTGAAATGTTTATATGGTTATTTTTGGAAAATAAGCGTATAAACGTGCTGTTTTTTTATTGAATATGAGCTGCTCAATCTGGCATTGTTGTAAAGCCATATAACCTTAATATAAAGTATAGAAAAGTATCATAAATGAATACTATATGATTTGTGCTGTATATTTAAAGTGTTGTGAAAGTATAATTATTATATATTTGGTGAGAAATATATGTAAATTATGATTTCCTGTAAATGTTAATCTGAAATATGAATCCAGTACTCGTTGAAAATAGTATTGTTCACAACAGCACGGGGAGGAAATTTGTACCATTTTGAGAAATTATGATTCATAAACATAACACGAAATGCGACAGATTATTGTAGCGTCTGGAGTGTCTCTCAACTAGGATCAACGTGATCAGAGATGCTTTCCTCCAAACAGCTCTGCATATAAATTAAATTTCTGCCCCACTGGCTCCAACCTGGCTGGGACAAATGGCGCCTCCGACTGTTTAACGACCAGTTCGAGTGTGACCAGAAGAGACTTGATGGCCCTTTCTGACCTTCAATCAGATTCTAATCAGCCAGGACAGTTCCCTCACCCTTCAGTCTGGGACGGCCGGGGGGTCGTGTGACTCTAATACACACACACACACACACACACACACACACACACACACACACACACACACACACACACACACACACACACACACACACACACACACACACACACACACAAGCATTCCCCTCTATTTAGCCTTTAATTAAGCTATCCCAGAAATTACATATATTAGATTAGATTAGATTAGATTAGATTCAACTTTATTGTCATTACACAAGTACAAGTACAAGGCAACGAAATGCAGTTTAGGTCTAACCAGACGTGCAATAGCAGCAAGTGCAGGATATACAATGGATGCGTAAGTGCAGGACATGGATATGTACTGAATATGTATAAATATGTATAAATAGAGAGACGTTATTACTATACACAGAACTGAATTTACAGGTGAATATGTACAGTGAATAAATATACAGATGACTATTACTATAAACAGAATTTACAGGTGAATATGTACTATGAATACAATATACAGATGGCTATTACTATAAACAGAATTTTACAGATAGAGGTATACAATAATATGTTAGGCTAATATGAGGAATAGCAGTGGATTAGGGTAGTGCAATAAATTATGGACAGAGCGATCCGGAAAAAAAAAGTGTAAAGTGCAGTGGAAAGTGGTTGCATATTACATTTAGAAGTACAGTGCAAAAATGCAAATGTAAACATTGGTACTATAAATACAGTCGGCAGTGCAAATGAGCATAATCCAGTTAAGATATGGCAGTGTAAGATGCATATGTAAACAGTTGTTACTGTGATAAACAGTCGGTAGTGCAAATAACAAAGTGAAGGAAGATGTGAGGTAGGAGAGTTATCAGTATATGAGGGAAGTGGATCAACGGGGGTTTGAGTTCAATAAAGAGACAGCTCTGGGGAAAAAACTGTTCTTTAGTCTGCTGGTCCTGGTCCGGTGGATCCTGAAACGCCTGCCGGAGGGCAGGAGAGAAAACAGTCTGTGGGCTGGGTGCGAGGAGTCCTTGAGGATGCTGCGAGCTCGATGCAGACAGCGTTTCCTCTGGATGTCTTCGATGGCAGGTAGTGGAGTCCCTGTGATGCGCTGGGCAGTTTACACCACCCGCTGCAGTGCCTTGCGCTCCGCAACAGAGCAGCTCCCATACCACACTGCCACACAGTTGGTCAGGATGCTTTCTATTGCGCAGCGGTAGAAGTTCACCAGGATAGCCGAGGAGAGCTGATTCTTCCTCAGTGTCCTCAGGAAGATGAGGATTTCTTAAGTGATTCTTCCTCAGTGTCCTCAGGAAGATGAGGATTTCTTAAGTGTATGCATGCTCCCTATATTTCTTATGCTTACGTGATGTAAGAACTATCTTAAACGCTCCAAATTGCTCTGTATTGAAGATGCACTGCCTTCATGTCTGTAAACCAAGGCATGTTTGATGTCTAAATGTTCCTTTTTCTGTGTCTTAGTCAATGGTAAAAGTATATGATTATGAGATGTACCGCTAATATGTGAGTCCTTTTGGGAGTGAAACTGTACTAGTTCTGGCTTCCAGCAACAACATTCCATTGAGTAATAAAGTCCGAACAAAGAAAGTCTCTCCCGCCTGAAATTCACACCAACGATTGGTCGTCTCAGGGAAAATGGGCGTAAATTAATGGACTTCAAAAGACAGTTACACGAGCATATCGGTTGCTCAGTCAACCTGCAAGGACCCCGACGAGACAAATTTCCTTTTCCTCCCATCTCATCAGCGCGGCTCGCGGGCTTCGACGGGGTCCAGCCAAGCTGATGTTTCCTTGAAGATCGACGCGCTCCGCGACGCAGTCAGCGGCGCGTTTCACCAGACCGAGGAACTTAGCCGGACGAGATGAACTTTCTCTTTCAAGACGCGCCCTTCCCAAACACCTTTAAAAGTCCCGCGGACCAACGAAGCTCTGGAAGAACCAAACAGAGAGAGCACGTCAGCGCACGGAAACTCTGAGAAACGCTAACGCACGCATCTTGCTTAACACAACACCAAGAAACCATGCAAGTATCAATTCTATCGAAATTTAGATGCGTTTTAAGATTGTACCCCTGTTTAAGGTGATATATTTCTTGCTGGCTCCAATGGTTATGTCTGGGAAAGTGTCGGATCGGACACGATCCTACCCTGCTTCCTTTCCCTTCTCCTCTGTCCTTCCTCTATTTCTATCCTTTCCATCCTCCTCTTTACTTTCCACTATTCTGTAAATACATGTATTCTTTATGTAGTCATATGTAATCGTAGTATTAATCTTTATTAAAACCATGATATCCACGTTTTGATTGTCATTGTTTTGCTCACAGAACACGAGTCCCTTTAATGTCAGATCTAAGCTACGAGCTCTTATAAGCATCGTTGAATGCTTTAATTAATACCATAACTCGGAAAGTTTGTCCTTTGTGGCCAGAGGGATAAACTAGAAAGAATAGACCTGGTGAGTGGATAAAGAATCTCCGCTCGTTCTTTAAACAGAACGGAGAGGAATTTTGAATCAGCTCCCTAGGTTATTCTGTGATTATTTAATATAGATATATCTGTAGTTAATTGCAATAAATTGTTGTTAACCATATATATATTATATATTGCATAAAATACCGAGGTTAGGTATTCCCATTTTGGGTGATTTTGGAGATTTGTGATTAGATTATAACCCATTATGATTAATCATAAATCCCTAAATATTAGTACCCATAATTCCCTATTGAGCTATTTTTTTAATTTAAATATATATGTAACCCTAAGGCACTACATTATGTATGCAAGTTAAATATGTTGTTTTCCTGTTGTCTTGCGAATGCCCTTACTCATTAACATATTGTTGTCACTTGAGTTTAAAATTGTATTCGACTTGGTGCTTTTTAAATGTGGGTGTCATTTCATGCAGCTGTAGTTGTCAAACTTTACAGGTTTTGATAATTACTGTCAGAAAACGTCATAGGAACCAAAGTTCAGTTTCCGGTGAGTCCATTTTCATTGGTGCATAGCGATAGCGGTGACAGCTGAATTTATAAGTGTAATGTGGCGTTCACACCGGACGCGAATGACGCAAATAATTTGCGCGTGTGACAACTACACAACAGACGCAAATTCGCATCATGGGAGGGGCTTCTGCCCTATTTGAGCCAGCTCGTCTCGGTCACTTGACGTCTTTTTTGCAAAAAATACTACTATTAATGTGTGACAAAACGTAGTTTAAAGACTTTTTCAGTCGATAATATAGTTGTTTAAAGCTTAAATCTGTGATTAATTTATAAAAAGAGTGCCTATTTGAGCATTTTGTCTTGCGTTTTCGGAGTTGTGAGCTCCAGTGGATCAGCGGCGTTCCGCACTCGTTTACCCCGGCGAAACCCGCCTTTCCTCAGCTAGTCTCTCTCACATTTGCCGCTGGCTCCTGCTCTTTTTTTTTCTGCTCCAGTCTCGTTGTGAAATGGCTGACAGAGATTTGTTGAGAGGGTAGCTGCGCTTTATTTGCTATGGAAGGCTGAAAAGCGGCGTAGACTCGTTCGGCGCCGTGTCTGGGTCCATCAGATCCTCCAGAAGCGCACCCAGCTCGGTGAGTTTCATCAACTCCTCCAGGAGCTGCCCCTGGATAATGGCCGCTTTCAGCAGTACTTCCGACTGAGCCGGTCCCAGTTTGATGACCTGTTGTCCCGTGTCGGTGAGAGGATTTCCCTCCAGGATACCAACTACAGGCGCTGCATTCCACCTGCAGAGCGCCTGTCCATCTGTCTCCGGTCAGTAAATCATTCAATATTCTGTGTGATTACAAGTAACGTTAATTAATGACTGATGAGAACATATAGTTATGCATGTTATATAACAGACTATATAGTCTCTCATATATTCTGAACACACAGTTCTCAATATAGCACTTTAATGAAAATGGGTGTTTAATTATTATGATTATTATTCATGTGGTTAATGAAATGGGAGATTTTATTACATTTTGAAATATTGAAATACAACAGTCAAAGTGTGTTTTGAATTATGCAGGTAATTGCTATTTTATAATATTGAATAATAGTTTGTTTTTGCAATGTAGCAAGCAAATCACAGTTAAGTTAAGGGCATTTATCAAAAACACCAGTATTGTACCAGTATTATACATTTATATTTGCTAATATGGAATTGCAATTTTCATTTATAACAATGTTTATTTTATTTTTTTCTCTCTCTCTCAGATATCTTGCCACTGGAGACTCCTTCCGGACCATTGCCAGCAGCTTCCGCGTTGGTGTCTCCACTGTCTGCCAGGTTGTCCCAGATGTGGTGACTGCAATCTGGGACTGCTTGCTGGACGAGTTCATGGCTGTGCCCTCCACAGTTGAATGGAGGTCAATCGCAGAGGGCTTCGAGGAGAGGTGGAACTTCCCCCTCTGCTGTGGAGCACTGGACGGCAAGCACGTCCTCATCAAGGCCCCCCCCAACACCGGCTCCCAGTTCCACAACTACAAGGGAACTTTTTCTTTAGTTCTCCTTGCAGTTGTGGATTCCAAGTACTGCTTCAGGGTTATTGATGTCGGGGGATATGGGCGGACGAGTGATGGTGGAACTCTGGCCAACTCCGCCTTTGGTCAGGCACTCCGTGGTGGCACCTGACCATCCTCTTCCAGGAGCGGACCACAGAGGACCCCAGCCCCATGTCTTTGTGGCAGATGAGGTCTTTCCCCTCAGGAAAAACCTCATGAGGCCATTCCCTGGGCACACCCTTACCCGAGAGAAACAGGTTTTTAACTACCGTCTCTCCAGAGCCCGGCTGGTGGTGGAGAACGCCTTCGGGATCCTGTCCTCTCAGTGGAGGATGTATCGCCGCCTCATAGAGGTTCAGCCTGATGTTGTGGAGCGCTGTGTGAAGGCGACGTGTGTCCTCCACAATTTCATGCGGCGATCTGCTGAGGCACCTGCTGTGAGTGGGGGGGTGCAAGGTGCAGAGGACTCGCTGCAGAGTCTTGGTCGGGTTGCCGCAAACTATTCTGCCAGAGAGGCCATCCGGGTCAGGGACAGCTTCATGGCTCACTTTTCAGCCGAGGGAGCAGTCGCATGGCAACCGACTGAATAGTTGTGTATATATTTATTTTTTCTTTTGTTCTATATTTTAAATCACATCTTTTCATCCTCTCTTGTAAATATTGTTATCTTTTTTCTTGTAAATCACCCATCAGTTTGTTGTTCGTTTTCAAATGATAAATGGAGCCAGCCTCCAAAAAGAATACCTGTCTCGTTGCTGCATTCTCATTACACTACACCACAACACTGTTCCAATAACAAATAACTCATTTTTACTATACTACTGTGAGTGTATTTGTAATAGGATATAATTAGAATTAATGTACAAGTGTTTGACATACGTATTCTAGTCTAAACATAAAAATAATATTTATGTAACAACTATACATTATGATTTACTATGTTGTGCACAAAGTAACACCCCAAAACCTTTGTTCATTATATAAAACATTTATTTATACAAAATTAATAATATAAAATAAATAATATATTAAAAAAATATACAAAGAACATTTAAAACTATTTACAATTAACATGCAGGAATAAAAAGGATCTTGCTTGGAAGAGGGAACAGTGAGGGACAAAGTGAAGGAGAGGAGAAAGGAGAGAACGTCTGGTTCATTCTAGGAAGAGCTCATCCTCTGAGCGTGGAGGCGGCGCTGGAGCCACAGGACGGGTCCTGAGGGCTTCCAGGAGCTGCCGCTCCACCTCTGATGGCTGCTCCCTGCGCCTTCTCTGGGCTCTTCCTCTTGGTGGCACTGTATCAAATGATAACATTTTGTACATTGAGAAGGCAGAAAATGATAAAACTACGGGTGCTTACAGTAGATATAATATACACATATTTATAAACGCACAATTTTTTAATGCATTATATTTTATCGGTCACAGATTCTCCTAAAATTATGCATCCCCAGAAAAGGATTAAACTACGAGTGCTTACAGTAGATATAATATGCATCTAAACATGGTCATTATTGCCTGTACACACCTGTGGGTACAGCAGCTGATGCTGAAAAGCCAGCAGGGGAAGCAGCAACAGCAGGTTCTGGCAGAGGGGACCCAGCCTCACTGCCATCAAAAGAGCCCATCGGCTCTGTCATGACAAATATTAAATATTTTTTACATTACACACATTGCACGTTACACGAGTTAGAGAAAAAAATAATTTAGACTTTTCATCATAAAAATACAACAAAATATATGCCCTGCTGTGTTGCTTCACTTGTCAACACACCTGTCTCTGAGTACCATCAGGGTGGTCGTACCCTGCGGCCTGATTCTCCTCATCCCCCCTCTCCATATTTCCACTTGTCTCTCGTGGGGAGACGAAGGGGTCGAGGAAAGACAGGACCGCAGAGTACTTCCACTTTTTTCCTGACCCTGCTGCTGACCCACTCCTCTTTTCCATGTCTTTTCTCCTCTCCTTCAAATATGTGTCCCTCAGACCCTTCCACCTCTTTCTGCACAATTCATCTGAATAAAGCAAATCAACTCAGCGGGAAAGTATTTGTAAAGTACAGCGAATGTGACTGCTTTATCTAGCTTGTAGTCTCGATGTATAGCTCAAATAAAGTAAAGGATGTTTTTTTACAACTTACCAGACTGTCCGACCTCCTCACTCACTTTCTTCCAAGCAAGATCCTTTTTATTTCTGTTCCTGGAGTGATAAGAGGACGTATCATACAGCTCCGGGTACCCACACACGGCCACGGTTATCTTGTCCTCCATTGTTGTTCGGATTTCTGCCTCCGCTTGTAAATGCGTCACTACTAGAGCAAGCTTGTGATTGGTTAACGCGGCGCGAATTTCCGCCAAAGTTCAGATTTTTCAACTTGACCGATTCGTGTGTTCAAAACGCTCAAGTCGCGTCCTTCTCGCCGCGCAAATCTCGCCGCCTCATTCGTGCGAATCGCGCCGCAGAATACCATTTCGCGTCTCTGCATTGACTTAACATGTAAATCACTCACGCGAATCGCGTCCGGTGTGAACGCACCATTAGTCGCATTATTTTAACATGGACAAGCTACCTTTACAAGTTTCTTTGCTCACTACCATTGTGGATGACAAGAGAACAAGTGCACACCACAATGCCTGACAAGTTCAAGCTGTACTGCCCTGAGGTTAGAGTGATAATAGACTGCACTGAGATCCGTTGTGAAACTGCATCTTCTCTCTTACTACAGTCGGAAAGTTTTTCCAACTATAAAAATCACACCACCTTTAAAGGTCTAATTGGCATTGCCCCATGTGGGGTTGTCACATTCATATCCAAATTGTACACAGGCTCCATCTCAGATTTAGAAATAACTCGGCAATCGCAGATCTTGCAGTTACTTCAACCAGGAGATGGAGTAATGGCTGACAAGGGGTTCCAGATTGAGAAGATGCTGTCAGAGGTGGGGGCAACACTCATCATCCCTCCGCTGAAGAGATCTGCTCAGCTCAGCTCGGAGGATACCCAGAAGACACAGGCAATTGCCCGTCTGAGAATTTTAGTTGAGAGGGCCCATAAGTGACATGGACCAGGCCATTGCGCAAGGTGGGTGAATGACCAAATAAAAAGCACTAAAAAAAGAGTAAATAAAAGCGATGTAAACCACAAACTCAATTTGGTACTGACATAGGGACCGACGTCCAGTGTTGCCAAGTCCGCTGTTTTCCCGTGGAATTTGGCTACTTCAGCAGTGTTGCCACGGGCTGTTTTTCATGGCCGCGGGTTGAAGCGACCCCAATTATGTGATATTTAGCCCCGGGAAAGCGAATTTTAGCAGGCAACCCTACCAAAAAACACACATTTTACCCCCCAAACGTATTTTTTTTTTTTTTACCGGAGAATCCCACCTGAAACGCAATTGGGCTTGTTTTGAGTAGCAATTGGTCAGGTTCTGTTTCAAAAACCTGGCAACCCTGTCGACGTCAGACTGGCTGCAGATTCTGTGCATGCGTTTACCGCCTGTTAGCGCTCGCGTGAGTGTACAGAAATATGTCATTTCTAGGCTTATTGCCTTTTCACTTTTTTTTTTAAAGATTTGATTTGATTTATTTAACAATTACATTTTAAAACAAGTACAATCAAGCCCAAAAACATATAAAAAAACAAAACTGTTGAGGATAAAATACATAAAAAAAGCCGTAGGCTTATTTCCATTGTGGTCCTCAGTATACCAAGTGTTTGAGATACCAAACAATATTTATGCATTTTGTTTGTTTTATTGTCATGTGTAACTATTGTGCATCTAACATAATATGGTTAATGTGGCATCCTAATTATGAAAGAAGGGGGAAAAAAACATGTACATTTCTGGAAATTACCACCACAAAATTTTACCACCAAAGTCTTTTTGATCTCAAACAAATCACCCAACATATATATTTATATATATTGTGAAATTCAGGTGGGATCGAGCTGTGGGGAAGTGCAAGTTTACTGATACTTTGTTCAATTTGAATAAATTAGTTTGCTTTGTGAGTAATTTTGTGATTCTGCCTTTCCTTTGTACATTTACTATTGCGTGCTATAGGTCTTAAATTCCATTCATAATGGTCTTATAAAAAGGTCTTAAAAAGTTTTAAATTTGACTTGGTGAAACCTGCAGAAACCCTGTCACTCTCTCACACACACACACACACACACACACACACACACACACACACACACACACACACACACACACACACACACACACACACACACACACACAAGTTTGTTTTTGTGAAATGTGAGGACATTCCATAGGCGTAATGGTTTTTATACCGTACAAACCGTATTTTCTATCCCCTTACACTGCCCCTGCCCCTAACCCTCACAGGAGACTGTGCAGTTCACTTTCTATGAAAAAAACCTAACTCTGTGTGATTTATAAGCATTTTTGAAAAGTGAGGACATGGGGAACGTCCTCATATTTCACCCTCTTTTTGTAATATCTATGTCATACCCATGTCATTATACACATTTGTGTCCTGATATTTCACAAAAACATGCCCACACACACACACACACACACACACACACACACACACACACACACACACACACACACACACACACACACACACACACACACAACACAGTCTCTCTCTCACACACACACACAAACACATTCAGTCAATGAACGCTTTAGCATAAGTTCTTCCAGGAAGACTTAATTCTCACGTCACTTCAACTTTTATCTATCCAAAATCACATTCTAATACTTGGGTATAAAAGATCGGTAACTACTCATGTCTGAGTTTGCAGATTCTGACGCTCCAATTCACCACCATCCTCCCCACCACCTCCAAGTCAAATCCTTCCCTACATCCACCCCACCACCACCAGGATGGTCCCTTCCATACCTCACGGGGGGGTCGGCTGTGCCTCTGCCTTCGTCTTCAGGCAGGATATGCAGAGTCCGGACCCTCAGATTGCGAGCTACGGACGGGGCCTATGCCAAAGTACTTTATTGCTTGCTGGGTTGTTAAAGGTCCCATGGCATGAAATTTTCATTTTATGAGGTTTTTCAACATTAATATGAGTTCTCCTAGCCTGAATATTGTCCCCAAGTGGATAGAAATGTTGATCGGTGTAAACCCGAGTTCTGGCTGTCTTTCTCTGCCTTTGAGAAAATGACTGGCCAGACGAGCCAATCCTGAAGTCTCCTGGTTTGACGTCCAAGCAGGAACGGTTTCCTCCCTTTCCTCCGCCCAGAGAATCTGGCACGCCCATGCAAACGCTCGAGAGATCATTGCTTGTGAACGAGTGAATGCTGGCAGTTTCTCAGTGTTTGGATGTACAAATGAAAACAGAAGTCTTTTTTCAGTTCCTTCTGATCTGTGATCAGTGATTTCTGATGTGTAGCTAATAATTTATTATTCGTGCACACACTGCGGCTTCTCTCTCTCCCGACAGACAGAACGGTGTTTTCTATCTTGTGGGTCAGTGTTTTTGTACGTCCTCGTTGTGTCTATCTGTTCTAAAACGTGCATACAGTCGTTTCTGCTCAACATCAGCAGACTCACATGGGCCTTCAACATCCCCGACCCCCAGTACTGCATCTGTCCCACAGCGGAGGCACCAAACGCGGAGCGAGATTAAGCAGAAGGGGTGTAAGCGTGAGGGTATCCGGGCTAGCCAGCTATTCCCACAATAAACTGGATTACATTCGATTACTGCTGTTGTGTCTTTGTTTGCGCTGTGTACTCAATGCGCGTCACTGACGCTTTTCATATGATAGGAACATATCTAAAATAATAATGCTATTATCAACACTTACTCGTTCATCTCGCTGTAATGGTACATTGCATGTGTTACAAAGTTGGTAATAATGATGAAGACGGACTCGGCGTGACTGGGACTCGTGTTTATTCAGAACTCTCAGATACAAACACAATAAACTCGCGCTCACAACGCTCTCATAACTCAGTAGTTAATTTTGTTAGCAATCGCTGAGCTCAGTCTCTGATACATTAGTGATGTCCGGTTCGCGAACGATCTTTCTTTTGAACCGGTTCTTTTTAGTGAACCGAATCAGTTCACCAAATCGGACTGAATCGTTCTAAACGGTTCGCGTCTCGAGTCAGCGCTGATCCATAATTTACTAAAGTTACTAACTTTCTGACATGAGTGACAGCCCCTCCGACTAGAAATAGACTAATAACCTGAAGTATATGCTGTAACTACAACAGTTCACTGATCTGAGACTGACAGAACTGATGTGAAGTGAACTCTGGTCCATCCGTCTCTCTGGCAGCAGCTCGTGCCTCATAGACCTCGTTAAACCACGGCCCCTCCCCCCTGTCAGCCAATCACAACAGTGGGCGTTTTTACTGAAGTCTCACAGCAGACACGCCTCTTGAAACAGGGCATTCAGCCACAGGGCAAACAGCAGTATAGAAAAAATGCCTTTTATTTCTAAATTATGACATTTTATGATGTAAAAATCATACTAACAATATAAGTACACCTCAGGAAACACTATAAAATAATAGAAAAATGCCATGCCATGGGACCTTTAATAAATGGATAATTGTCACAGTATTTATTCTCCCGAGTCTTTCTGGTAGAACTCACATACACACTCACATTCACACACACTCATTCACTCACTCTCACACACACACACACACACACACACACTCACTCACTCTCACTCACTCACATTCTACAACCCCAAATCAGAAAAAGTTGGGACAGTATGGAAAACGCAAAAAAAAAAGAAAAAAGAAGTGATTTCTAAATTTACTTTGACTTGTATTTCATTGCAGACAATATGAACACAAAATATTTCATGTTTTGTCTGGTCAACTTCATGTCATTTGTAAATATGCATCCTTTCCTGTCATTCAGACCTGCAACACATTTCAAAAAAAGTTGGGACAATAAAGCATTTACCACTTTGTAATGTTGCCATTCCTTTTCACAACACTTAAAATACGTTTAGGGACTGAAGACACCAAGTGATGAAGTGTTTCAGGTGTAATTTTGTCCCATTCTTCCTGCAAACAAGTCTTAAGGTGGGCAACAGTACGGGGTCTTCGTTGTCGCATTTTGCGCTTTTTATTTTTTTGCGTTTTCCATACTGTCCCAACTTTTTCTGACCATCAGCCTAATTCCATGAATGATTTATTTACAGGTTGAACAGGCAAGCACCGGCGCTGCTGTAGCTCAGTTTTCGTGTAGAATGTTTGCGGAAGGTAGTGATAGTGCACCCAGGGTTTTGTCTGTGCAGGCGTCCCATTGTCAGAATGATGTAAGGTATGACATATTCTCCAGAAACCATCAGTGCACCTGTGTAGCGTTGACGTTCTTGGCCAACCATAGTGATGGGATTCAGTTTAACATGCCTGAGCTTGATAGAGTTTTAGAGGAGGGGGATGCGTTGTATGTCGGTGTTAAAATGCAGCTTATTGCTGAAGGAAGATTTAATCAGGACCATCTAACTATGGAGGAAGTACCACTGAAGGTTTCATCGTTTAACCGAACACACCAGGTGCAGAAGTCTGACGTGATGATGGGATACCTAAGAGCCAGAGGGACCCCTGACATGGAAGGGTGGTGTATTCCTCTCACTGAAAGACTCCAGTGTCTCTCAACAGCTGTCAGCCATGCATCGTTGCTCCGTGTTCAGAGACAGATGTGTAAGGTACAGATTATTTGACTCGCACTCAAGAACTGCCGAAGGCTTGCCCCATCCTACCGGTCATGGAACTGCTGTCATGTTAACTTTTACCCATCTGAGTGACATGGTTGACAGAGTTCTCAAGCTCTTCCAGGATCGTGCTGATGAGGCCAGCTATGAATTCATGCCTGTGTCATTTGAAACAGAGCAACCACTGCATGAAAAGTGGGATTTTCGTCAGTATGTGGCACTGTAGATTGCCGTGAAACTTCAGGTTTACGACTGTGCACGGCAATTTGCAGGCAACACCGAAAACTGCTGTAAATTGATGGAAATTGACGTGGGCCTTGCTTGGCAGTTGTCCCCCCATGACCCCCCCCCCCCCTTAATTCTAGGGGAGGCTTTATCGTGTAAATGAACATGCTGTGAGCTACACAAATGCAAATCAGAGTAGCAGCAGGGAGAGTTTTATCTAGGTGCTGAATTTTTTTAACTAAAACATTTTAAGTTAAATGTACTCGTTTTAGTTCACATTACTACATTTTTAGGGCAACCAGTTTGCTCCAATTTTTTAAGTAGATTCAACTTGTCCGGGCTCACAGAGTAGATTAATTACTCTGTATGTCATTAGCAATAACCAATGTTATGTAAAAAAAAATACACACAAAATAAAAAGTTACGGTGTTATGCCTATATGTAATTGAAGCACTTTTGCCACACCCATTAACTTAAATAAAGTGAAAATAAATATAATAGTTTTTTTCTGGAGCTGGTGGTCTGAAACCTCAATGAGGTTGAAGAATATAGGGATAAATTAAGATTTTTTATGACTCCCTAACATCAATACAGAACAATCGAAAAGCTGTTAAGACATCTAAGCTGTTGAAAAGGATACTTAATGTAATAGAAACATGATTGATTTGTAATATAAGATACATTTGATTTGTTTTATATATTCAAATGTCTTTGTACTCCCCTACTGTTGTTTCAATAAAAAAAAATAAAAAAAACAATGACCTCGCATGTGATTGGAGGAGACCGACGAGCTTCTCGTCCTCGTCCAATAACGTGCGAGGTCATGGCCATGACGCGTACAAAACTTGAAGACGAGCTTTAAACAGACGTGTTTTGGACTCTTTTTTTATATATATATACATTTCCTGTGTTTTTGCTGCTTTGCTTTTTCGTGATCAACAATGACAGGACACCGTCTCGCCTTCAGCTCCCCTTCAACTCCTCTGCATGGACGCGGCTAACTATTTTGACTAATTTTCAGCTGTCTTCAAACTGCGCGTCGCGTTTGGTTACAGTCAGTCAGCTGCTCGGTAAAGCTGTGGCGTCTTCACAACTCTGAGGCAAACTGCAGGCGCTATGAACCAGAGCATGGGTAATGTAACGTTACGATTGAAAGAATATGCTTTTATTCAGCTGTATAAGGAAATGGATGCGTTAATAGATCCGAGCTTAAAACTGCACATTTTGTTTACACAGACTATCCCCGCCTCATAACGAAGCCGTGACCTCTTATCCGCGAGTCCAGATTTAACCGCTGATCACGACGAAATTGTGTGTAAGTATAACTTCTGTTTTTCTCATTCCTTGTTTAATTTTACCGTGACTGTTTTTATTCATACCAGTCTCATGTAATTGTTTTCCAGCTGCCTGTAAGACGTATTATGAATCGACACGCCGGAGCTTCAGATACAAACAACCTGAACTTACATCGCAGGCGGATACTGCGGAGTTTAGCTCGGAGTCGATCAAGAAGAAAAAGGGTAAGATTTATTATATTAGATCCGTTTTTTGTCAATGTGAGTATTTTTCAGGTTGCTTATTGTCTTTATGGATTGTATTACAATTGCTGGAAGCGAGAGTGTGCTGGATGAGGTGGACATTTGGAAGTCCGCGACCATTGAACTCGTGTCTGACGAGGAAGACGGCTTTGTTGACGCGGTGTCTGGATGGATTGTGCGGCCGCAGCCTGGAGCTCGCCGAACTTTACATTACATTACGAGACATTACTGCTGCACTGTACATAGTTGTGTGTTTAACAATAAAGCTCTTTCTTTGAATAAACAGCTGTGTGTTTATAAATGAAGCTCTTTCTTTGAATAAACGGCACGGTCCGTATAATTTTCCCATATATTCCTTGATGGTATGAATACTTCATAGCACAATAACATTTAATATAAAACATAAATTATTACAACATAAATTATATATTTATTATTATTATTATTATTGGGGTTTACATTTATAATGAGCCAGGGGGACCAAAAATGATTGGTTTGCAGTGATCTGCCAACCAATCACGAGGGATTTTTCTTTTTTAAATGTAGTGGCTTCAGCCAATACTGAGTGAGTAAATTCAAGTCAGGCCGTTGACTCTCTGGTTTCGCTGCTATTCATATGCTAATTAGAGGCGTCGCACCTCCGCGCGGTCTCAGCGGGGGGCTCTCCACCTACGTCATGGTTCGTTTACAACAATTTGAGGCACAGACGAACGCGACGTTTGCTGCCTCTAAATTGTCGAAAACTGCCGAAAATTAGGGAGATTTCCGGGAGTCTACAGGCGTTTGCGGGGTCGAAAATCCCACTTTTCATGCAGTGAACAGTCTGGCCAACTACCTTCACCATCAGTTTATGAACAGGCATCACAAGTGATTTCAGCTCTACCAGAATCAGGAACACATGTTGGAGCCAAAGTAAATTTAGTTGGCTCAGGAGTTAAAAGCCAGCAAATGATAGATAAAAGAAATAAGCACAGGAGAAGACGAGTTATGTTTAAAACAATAGACATTTCAAAACAACGTGGAGGACCAAAGGACACAAAAGGGGATTATGATCGAAATAGGTGTATCTGTACAAATAGAAAAGAAGTTGATAAGAAAAAGTACAATCATGATCCTCACTTCAGAACAAAAAAGACTACATGGCTAGACGGTACAAAATAAATGAGGTTGTTCGGGCAAATAAGAAAGATTACATGGTTAGGCGTAGTGTTAATTTTGTCACCTATTTTTAATTTAGTCTTAGTCTTGTGCCAAATGTCCTTGTTAGTTTTAGTCATATTTAGTCATTCACATATCTTTTTTTGTTAGTCAAGTTTTAGTCGACTAAAAGTCTCGTCATTTTAGTCTAGCTTTAGTCAAAGGAAAACTCAAGGTATCTTAGTCAAGTTTTAGTCGACCAAAAGTCTAGTCATTTTAGTCTAGCTTTAGTCAAAGGAAAACTCAATATATTTTGTGGCAAAATAAGTTACATAAAGTACATATAACCTGCATAATGTTTGTGCCACAACACCATAGCTAACTGGTTGATTTACAGCGTAGATCAGCATTAGCTTATGAGACGATGGGCACAAATATCGAGTTCGATCTTGATTCAGTATGAATTCATATGTATATAGACTACTGTACATAGTATAAGGGAAAATATGTTTTTTACACTTTTTTGGGGTTATATTATATTTGCTTGCATTCTTTACTATTCACTATTATTAACATTTCAAAATTTCACAAATAAGTAAGCAGTTATGATCTGTGTATGTATTAAAGAGCCATACAGGCACCCAGTGGGTAATGGCATTACAAGTGAATTTTTTTATTTTTCCAGCCACAAAATGACTCTAATTTGCCTCTTTGCAGTGGAATTCTCTATTTTAACCTTAATTAATACACTAATTGTAATATAAATAATAAAAATATTAGAAGAAAAATATTTTAAGTGATCATTAATGGACCATAAGTATTGCACAAATAGTATTTAGTACCAAAAGATCTCCTCAAAATATTCAATAAATATTATTGAATTAAAATATAGGCTATTTATTTTTGAAATAGTTAAGGTGTATGGTCACATTTGACCATCAATGAGTACAAGTGTGACTTAATTAGTAAGGAATACCTTAGGGCTAAATCCAAGAAAAACATTAATATTAATGTTAACAATGTTGATCTCTACCACTTTCCATAATAAAATGATACTGTAAATGTGGCTGACGCACACTATGCTGTACTGTTTACCAAAAATTTCTGCAAACACCTATAAAGTGAAGCTGTTGTGTAACTTACGCGGCTTAAGCCATTCAAATATACTGACACAGCGCTAGAGGTATTGAGTGCTCCGGGAACCACGTGACCACACGCGCGCGGCAGCGAGATGACAGGCGGAGTCTGAGAGAGACCTGTACTCCAGCAACAGCGGGAACTCTTTCTGAATATTTTGAACAGCTGAATATTCATCTCATGATGTAAAAGTAGAGACAATTGTAGACGAAAATGAAGAGATTTTATCTTAGTTTTTATTTTATGCAAAACATTTTAGTCTCGTCCTTTTTCATCAACAATAATGCATGTTAATTTAGTCTTAGTCAGTGTTTTTGGACATTGGTGCAGTCTCGTCATCGTCTTGTCTTCGTCATGGAAAAAAAGGTCGTTAACGAACATATTTAGTCTCGTCTCGTCTGACGAAATTAACACTAGTTAGGCGGTATAGGACAGATAATCTCTTCCAGAGTAAAATGAAAGATTACATGGTTAGGCGGTATAGGAGAGATAATATCTTCCAGAGTAAAATCAAAGACTACATGGTGAGGAGATATGCAGGTGACTCAGAGTTCAGAGCACATCACATCCTGCGATGTACCCTGCGCAAGACGCAGAAATGTGTTGGTGATGCTTTATATCGCATTCTTCATCGGTTGCAATGCGCACTCAGGATTAAAAGGAAATACGAACCGTACATCCGCTTCAGCAAGGAAACACCCCAGCCTTTGGTTGGCGAAGCGATGGAAAGTGCCATTAATGCATTCCGATGTAAGATTCAGCATGGTCCTACACATGTCTGCACTGTCTGTCACAGAGCCCTGTTTCCTGATCAAGTCGAGGTCTGTAACAGAACGAATTATGGCAAAACGTTCCAAGTTGCCACGTCTTGCTTAACTGGGAAGTATGTTCATGCCTGTGATCGTTCCTGCTCAAGTCCTTGTGTAGTTCCGGAAGAGAGAAGTGGATTTGCCACACTTGTGACAGCCATCTTAAAAGAGGCCACATGTCTACAATTGCAGCAGCTAACCGACTTGAATTGCCACCCATTCCTGCGGAACTGCTTGAATTGAATGTCCTTGAATGCCAACTCGTCGCCAAAATTTTACCATTCGCCAAAATAGTCGCGTTACCCAAAGGAAGACAGCGAGCCGTTCATGGAAGTGTTGTGTGTGTGCCCTCTGAGGTGGAGAAGACTATCAACTCTCTCCCAAGACCTAGTAGTGAGTCCCAGCTACTGCAGGTCAAGTTAAAGAGACACATCAAGTTTAAAGGTTACCAGCACTTTCTTACCATTA
This sequence comes from Gobio gobio, assembly GCF_949357685.1. Lineage (NCBI taxonomy): Eukaryota > Metazoa > Chordata > Actinopteri > Cypriniformes > Gobionidae > Gobio > Gobio gobio. The sequence goes on along the minus strand of NC_137101.1, from coordinate 52,469,173 downwards.
ACATGCGTAACGTGATTGCAGCTTTAGCGACGCTGAAAGCAATTCATTCGGAATACAGGGACATCTCCATAAGAGAAACAGCGATATTCGACCTAGATGAGGAAAACGACGACAGAGAGGAGCAACAAGAAGTCGATGTTGCTCAGCAGGATGAGCAACAGGTTAGTGTCGAAGAAAAAGATGAACTCAGACCGGGTCTCACATTAGACATGTGTATGCGGCCGCCTGACATTGCACAAGAGATCTTGTCGTACGGTGAGGGAATATTTAGCATCGCTCCTGCACAAGGACAAAAGCCTGTTGGGTTTTTCAAGATCCCAAAGCTGGAAGCCATGGCGTGCCCTGTTCAATTCCCAACTGCACAAACGTTGAGGCGAGACAGGTATCGATATCTCCCAGTATGTATTTCAACGCAAGATTGTTCTGCGTGGATACGCGTTTCGCCAAAGATCAGACTTACCTTTTTTTCGCACAGTTTGTGACAGAAACGCAACTGGCTAAAAACAGCATGTCCATCCAGTTGCGAAGAGGTAAACCGGTTACGAGAGACGGCAGAAGAATTTCCAACAAGCTGCTTCAAGATAGCCGCGAGATCGAGAGATTGGTTCACAACAGAGATGCCACACGGTTCATGCAACCGCTGAGAGATTCATTTATTACTGGTAAAAAACTTTGAGAGATCTGCAGACAGTTAGGGACCCCTACGTTTTTTTGCACTTTCAGCGCGGCCGAAATGCGATGGCCTGAAGTGATAACGGCGATCAAGGCCCAGCAAGGTGAACTGATTGACTTTTCAGAGCTTGACTGGATGACGAAATGTGAAGTCCTACGAAGCAACCCCGTCACTGTCATGCGCATGTTTGAAAAACGTGTGGACGGGCTAATGACACATCTGCTCCTGTCGCCTGCCCAACCCATTGGTAAAGTCGAGGATTAATTTTACAGGGTCGAGTTTCAAGCTAGAGGTAGCCCACACATTCATCTTCTCGTTTGGGTAAAGGATGCACCAGAGTTTGAAAACGATCATGATAAAGTAGTTTGCGATTTTATCGACCGCTATATAACTTGCCGGTTGCCCGATTCCGACGCTGTTCCTGAGCTTCATCGAATTGTCACCGAAGTTCAGCTTCATAGCAGGAACCACTCCAAGTCGTGTGAAAAAGGTAATTTATTGTGTTGATTTTGGTTCTCTAAGCTACCGGTGACTAACACCATGATAACTCGTCCGCGACCGCAGGGTCCTGAAGAAGAGGATAACACGGAGGCTTCTTCATCGGGAAGCTGCATGTCTAAAACCGGTATCGCTCGTCCCCGACCACAGAACCCTGAAGATGAGCAAAAACAAAGAAACGAGAGAAAGGCGGCGGCGAGACGGGAGGCTGCTCAAAAAGCCATGAGTGACGCGCGAACTAAACTCAAGCCAGTGTGGGATTTGTTAAATGATCCCCAAGCCTCCTTTAACAGCTTGTCAGAGCTACTGACAAAGTGTAAGATGACCGTCAATGATTACACTAACTCCGTCGAAGCATTGTCCACTTACAATGTGATTTTGCTTAAACGCGATCCAAAGGAGTCTTGGGTGAACGGATACAATCCCGATTTGTTGAGGGCGTGGAACGCCAACATGGATATTCAATATGTTCTTGATGCTTTTAGCTGCATCATGTACATGCTGTCGTACATTTCCAAGCCGGAGCACGAAATAGGCGACTTGTTAAAAAATTTAATCAAAGGTGTGCGCGAAAGTAACGTTAACGAGGAGGACGAGATGGAGCACATAATGCAGGCGTACTCCAAACATAGGCAAGTAAGCGCTCAGGAGTCTGTGGCACGAACATGCAGCTTACCATGGAAGAAGTGTTCACGAAGCGTTGTGTTTATACCGACGGACGATGACACGCTTCAGATGAGTCTCCCCCTTAGCGTCCTACTAAATCAAGATCCCGATTCAGAGGATGTCTGGATGTCAGGGATCATCGGTAAATACAGAGCAAGGCCTCAAACCCAAGAGTTTGAAATGATGTGTCTGGCAGATTTTGCTTCGGAATGCCGCATCTTGTACGGTCAGCAAACCAAAGGCAAGAATGTTCACGGACTGCTCAACGGTATGGGATTTTTCCAGAAAAGGCTGCAGTAAGGCTTCGGTAAGGCTGCAGTTATTAGGTACGCGCGCTTTTCCAAAGAAAAACAAGCGGAAAAATTTTACAGTAGGCTACTTAAACTTTATTTGCCCTAACGTTCCAACGAACAGCTAAAACCTCATAAATTTCCAACTTATGAGCAGTTTTACAGTAGTGCATCAGTGGAGCTTCCTACGCACCCGGGTCTCCTGATGCCTCTTCGTGCCATAGTGCAAGCACACCAATACTAGTTTGAGAAACACAGCAACGAAGTGGAGAAGGCATTTGATCAGCTGCAACAGCAAGGTCCACCTGAGAACGCATCGACCGCTTTTGCACCTGAAATCGAAGTAGATAGCTTGGAGTGCATTGCGGAAGGAGAAGACATCGATCCTGATTATGAGAATGTTGTACAAGACGATGTTCCAGAATATCAAATTCTTGAACACGGAGATGGAGTTGTACCACAAGTAGAGGAGCCCCAGATGAGTGTTGAATTTGCTAGGAAGTTGTTTCGAAGTCTCAACGAGACGCAGGCAGCCATATTCTACACTGTCTGCCAGTGGTGTCAGAAGCGTGTGTGGGGTCATAATCCAGAACCGTTTTACTACTTCGTAACGGGTGGTGCTGGTTGTGGCAAATCGCACGTCATCAAGTGCATATACACGGAAGCGACGAAAATTCTATGTCAACTGCCTCGACTCCGAGAGGAAGGGGATCTCTCCGTGCCCACGGTGCTCTTGAGTGCGTTAACTGGAACGGCAGTGTTCAATATTTCTGGTAAAACGCTGCATTCCATCTTAAAACTTCCAAGTAACCTGAAGCCGCCGTATCAAGGACTTGGAAATGCTCTAGATGAGCTACGAGCTAGGCTACGCAATGTCGAAATTCTGATCACTGATGAAGTCTCCATGATTTCGAAGCATCTTTTTGCCTACATAAATTGGAGATTTCAGCAAATCAAAGGCAGCAAGAAACCTTTTGGTGGAATCTCTGTACTCGCAGTGGGTGACTTTTATCAACTGCCACCTCTGGGTAAAGCCAAACCCCTGTGTGTGTATGAAGAGGATGTTTTGGACTTCTGGAAAGACCATTTCCAAATGATTACCCTCTCAGAGATTATGCGTCAAAAAGAGGACCTTGCTTTTGCCCAACTTCTGAACCGGCTACAAGTTAAGCAGAAGTCCGACGATCTAAGAGATGACGATAGAGCGCTGTTACTTCAGGCCGTGAAGAACCCAGAAGACTGCCCGTGTAATGCACTGCACATATTTGCCACCAACAAGGAAGTCCACAGACACAACACCCAAACGATCCACGCTCCACCGTCGATGCCGAAGACTACCGGAAAGAGATAAGGATGGGAGGGATGAAGAAAACAAACAAGCCTGTCGTCGGAAAAAAGGACGACTTGCTCGACACCATCAAAATTGCGTTGGGAGTGCGCATAATGGTGACCAGGAACTTGGACGTTGAAGATGGAATCGTCAACGGATGTTTTGGGAAGATTTCCAATATTGTCCGTAAGACAAAAGATGGAATCGACTCCGTTCAGATGCTTGGACTTCAACTGGACAATGCCAACGCAGGCAAGAATCACCGCAGAAGGGTGCAAGAAGGTGAAAAAGACGACTTGGTCTTCATCGAGAGATCTGAAGAAAGTCTGAGGAATGGAGCAGTTCGTCGACAGTTCCCCATCAAGTTGGCCTACGCCTGCACGGCTCACTAAGTTCAGGGTATGACCATGCAGGATGCCGTAGTGTCGCTGAAGAAGATTTTCGAGCCGGGAATGGCCTACGTCGCCTTCAGCAGGACGACCTCGCTCTGTGGATTACACATCATGGACTTCAGCGAAAAGAAGATTTACGCAGATTCTGCAATCACAGCCTCATTGCGGAATATGACGAGAGCGTCGTTTGTAGGAATCATGCCGCTTCTGCAGAAGATGAGGGAAACCGATGTGGATCAACACTTCAAAATCATCCACCACAACACCGAAGGACTGTCGTCGCACATTGAAGACATCAGAAGCCATCACAAATATGATATTCTTTGCCTGACGGAAACTCACCTGACCGGATCGTTCATTTTACCCCATCTCCAATTGCAAGGATACAACGCATTTATGTGCAATAGACACGTGTCGTACTCAACTCACCAAGACATTGCAAAGAAAGATGGAGGTGGGAGTTTATCATCATCAAAGTGGATAGTCCCATCCAATTGACAATCGCTGCCGTGTACAGGCCACCGCACTACGGATTTGAAGACTTCTTGAAGAACGTGAAGAGTCTGTTGGATTATTTGGACATAGCGGACAAACATCCCGTCATTGTCTGTGGCGACTTTAACGAGGACCTCCTAGGCACTGGGAAAAAAGCTGTTCTGGATTTATTTCAGTCGAAAGGATACACGCAACTGATCACCACCGCAACTAAAAAGCACACACTACTGGATCACATCTACATCTCACATCCGGATTTGTGCCTTCAGGCGGGCGTGTTACATAGTTATCATAATCCGGTGTACTATGTTTTGCGTAGATGAGTTTTTGTGGTAGATGGTGTGGGATAATTATGTTTTATGGGACAATTATGTGTTATCTAAAAAGGTTAACTATGTTTGGTATATTACAATATGTTTGGAATCTTTTAATATGCTTGTGTAACCACTTACAGCAGAAGCCTATGGTGACTAAAGCCAGTCACCATATGAATTAACTAGAGGCACGCTCTGAAAGCGAAAGTATTTGAAACCATGAACTGACAGTGGGGGAGCGGCTATGCTTGGTGTGCAGATGCCAAATAGGGGAGGTCGAGAGGAGCAAAGACCATTGGAAGGTGTTCATCGAACCAGGAGAAAGGCGTCACCAACACAAGAATAAAAACTGCATACTTAGCCTTGTGAGACATGACGGACGGCCCGTATGTCAGTATTGATATTGCTGTTCTGTAATCCTGAGCTCAGAAGCTGATCTGATTTTGCTTTATTAAACTTTCAAGTTACTTTTATACTTTTACTGAATCTCTTGCGTCTACTTATTGACAAACCAAAGAACTGGGGAGGAAACGGCGATTTCCAACAATGGGTATTGTTGTGCGTTCAGGTAGTATGCCATATGGAACCAATCCATTGGGCCACTGAATCTGCATTAACGACAACAGTTGGGGCTATAACAGCCTTAGTCCTGATGGGTTGGCGGCACGTATGGTTGTGTTGTGAAGGGGCAGGTCAGATACCTGTGTCTCTTCTTTTATACACCTATCCTTCTCAACGTTCATATATTCAGTCCTTAAAGAATAAAAGAATATCTAGTATGTATGTCTCTCTCTGGCGAAGGAGAGCGATGGCTGTATCTTTGTTTAGGTATTGGGTGTTCTTTTGATAAATGTCAGGATCCACTGACACTAACCAGAGTGCGATATACCCTAGTGCTTTTGTGTGTGCGTTGCATGATCAGTGCAGGCCCAATATTGAAGATGGACGTTTTCTGCACACGACACCAGACCTGAAGACGCCTTTTCTATGACCTCTTGGGTCATTGTGATCTAAATCTAGTCATTGGGCGACAAATAGTCTACCCATGTATCTCATGGAAGATCAATCCATCTTAATTATGAAATATGATCATCGCTCCATGACCTTGTCTGATTTCATCAAAGAAAAGGAAGATCGCCTGACTGTAGTGGAACGCATTATGTGGAAACGCATTGATGCACTACATCTCTGCAATATATGTGATGTTCATCACAGTGACACACATTAGATGAACAGTCTCGTCCACCAGGAGACCATGCAGATAAAGTTAATAGACTTTGGCCTCACACCACATCAAAGAAGGACTTAAAGTGAGTTGGCTTTCTGAACACATTTCACTGATGACTTATTTACTACAGTTCACTGCTGATGTTTTACTAAACACTGGAGATGCTGTGGAGTTCATCAGTATCAAAACTGTATCCAGAGAGGACGCTGTATCACAGGGAATTGATTCCTTACATATGATGTTGTCAGATAGGAGTGTCCGAAGGTGAGACCAATAACAAGAACGAAATAACATTTCATGAAAACCATATAAAGCTCTGACACAAGTGACAGTAAAATGATTTGTCAAACCTTGATGACAAACAAGCAAAGTGTAAAACACGGGATTGACAGTGAATGTTTAGCATTGAATACATGTCCTATGATAATTTATTAATAGTTAATTATCAACATTTCAACCATTCATATTGGTAAATCAAACTGAGCTGTTCTGTTTATTACAGGATTATTTGTACAGTTGTGCTTTATTTTATTGAGCACAGTGACGTTGAGGTGTCTCAATCCAGCTGGAGTCGAATAATGAGGAAAGACTGAGTCCATAAACATAAATGTTACACATTTAACAGGCTTTTGTAAATGTGAAAATGACAAATACATTTACATCTGAAAGGTGCACAAACTTACCAGATGAGCTACTCAGTGCCCTTTTGGTTACAGTGTGTACTTCCTTTTTATTCATATTTGTCCAACAATTTCTTTGTGAAAACACTGTAATATGATTACAGAATCAAGAAGCTGCCATCTAAAGTCTGTTTCATTTAGAGATTTATTTATTAATTCAAATAAATATAAAGTATATCAGCTGACCTGCTCTCCATGATATCAGCATTGGCCATCAAAAAAACATCATCAGTTGACCACTTAATATTATTAATATAACTTATCTCATCAGTAGGGTTGGGTATCGTTTGGGGTTTTTTCGATTCCGGTGCCAAACCGATACTTTTAAAACGGTTCCGGTGCCTAAACGGTGCCTGAACCGATACTTTTTTTTTTTTAAAAGGCCACAAAACGAGGTGGATGACATTAAATGGCTTTTTATTTATTTATTTTTTATTTAAATTTAACCATTTATTAAAAGTTTAATGTATACTTAAATGTATGAATATAAATAAATACAAAAAACTATTTACTTATTTACAAATTATAATTGACTTATTTACAAATTCACAGTAAAACTTAAGCCACCTAACCCAACTACAACAGGCCTAATATAACTCTAAATAACAGTTACAGTAATAACAGCAGTAGGCCTAGTCTGTATTCTTGATCTGCTACTAACCAGCTTCGAGCTTCAGCTTTATTTTGAAATATTATCATATTCTCTGGCTAAATATTTTAGAACGCACCGCCTTAATGTTTCCATGGCGACGCGTCATGCTTCTCACATGACACACAGCAGCCGCAATAGCGCTGACAGCTCAGCTGTATCGGGTTTATTTCGTTTTTCCTTTTTATTCAAAATATTCACAAACTTCTTAACTGTGTTACGAACTATCTGATGTTCAAATGTGTGAGTGAATGTGTGTTAGTTGATCTATAAAGCGCAATGGGCGGCGCCGTTAGTTTGCGCCTCAGAATCGGATCTGTCGGATTTACAACACTTGAGTTCATTCTCGTCTCACGAAATACATGAAAGTAAGTGACCAGTGAACTGGAAGAAGAATAGAGTAAACGATATAGTTACTATATAATGCGCATGTATCTGACGTGAATAAAACACGTAACGTTAGTCAAATTATAACCGTCTCAAAGGATTGTCTTTGCCGCTTTCATAGACATCTGTGTGTGTTTTTTGCTAGTACTTATGATCATTTAAATGTCTGAAACCTGAAATAAAGATGATGTGGTTGAAAACACTGAATAGTTGTCATGAGTTGTGACCAGCGCTGAGCGTGTGTCTCTGGCTCTGTGCCAGCCAAAGCAAGCGAAAGCACGTTTGAATTTTGGCACCGAAATGAGGAACCGAAATCTGCGTTCTGATTCGGTCCGGTACATACCGGTTATATAAGCACCGGTGCCATATTGGAACCGGATTTCGGTACCCAACCCTACTCATCAGATACAATATTGCCATAAAAGCAGTAAATGTCTTATATAGAGGACTTTACTTAATGCAGTCAGCAGTGATTGAATAGCAAATAAATATATCAAAATATATGCAATGCATCACAAACTTATCCATATTCAACTCATATAGTTTACCTCCTCAATCACACATTTACAGTGTTTGATATTCGGCTCAATGACATCATGCACATATTTGTGTGTCCAGGTGCATTGTTCCCTTTTATAATAATTAGATAAATTCATGACTTATATCACTTTATTCTATCAAACATATTTAATTCATATCAACTTTATTACGTTCAAATAAAACATTGTTTTATTTTTTGACATCTTAAACCCCCAAAATGTCAGGTGGTACAGACTCTAAAAACTATTTGAAACGGTCTTAATAAAAAAATTACTAAATACTATGGGATAATTTTAGGTTTGAAGCCTTTCATATAAACACATTTTACAAATATCAGAGGTTACGATTTGTATCATTCTCAAATGTCAGGGTGGCACACCTGCAGATTACGGGTGACCCCGAATAGTCGAAGATTCGATATGCGGAGCCTGATTCGACCACCAGATGATCTCACAGTCGAATCTTCGAGGGTGTTATGAAACGAGGATCATACCATTTTGGCAATATGGGGGTGCTCAATGTCTAATTTCACACAGAACTACTGGTTTTATATGGTTATATTAAGTTATATAGGCCCTACAGCCTTTAATTATGATAATGCTGTAAAAAAAAAAAAAAAAAAAAAAACGTGAAAAGAAAGAAGCATTTAATAAATATTTTTAACGTGTGTGAATATAAATCCAACCACCCCTGTGACAGATTTAAGTTTCACTTTCCCTGATCCGTGACAGACGAGGCGCATCTTGGGCAGGGAATACTTAACAATGTCTGCCTTATTTCAAATTACATGCATGAATTTTATACATTTGTGAAGAAACGACTGTAAAAAATATATATTCTGACAGGATTTGTTGTCAGAGAAGGGGTTCTGACTGGAAAAAATATTTTCTGAAGTAATTTAATGACCTTATTTCAAATTACATGCATGAATTTTATACATTTGTGAAGAAACGACTGTAAAAAAAAAATATTCTGACAGGATTTGTTGTCAGAGAATGGGTTCTGACTGGAAAAAATATTTTCTGAAGTAATTGTTGACCTTATTTCAAATTACATGCATGAATTTTATACATTTGTGAAGAAACGACTGTAAAAAAATATTTATTCTGACAGGAAAAAAATTGAAGTGCCAATGGTTTGGTTGCTGCACAGCATTTTTTCAGAGATGGAGATGGTGAGGCAGCATCGGCGTCAGGCTCGCAGGAGGAGGATTTTAATTTGTCGCCACCTCTGCCGTCAAAGACGTGGGATGGTAAGTAACGTTAGCGCTCGTATCATCCATTTAAAAATAATTACATCCATTATATTGTGTTAAATTGACCAGCACTGTTTAAACACACTTGACTGTCAAATAATCTTTGAAAAAATAAATTGTCAAATTGACCCACAACATAATAGGAGTGTTAAGCTTATTGACTGGTAGCATTCTAGCTGGCTATATATGAAGTAAAAATTACAAGGTGAATCACCAGTAAAAGGGAACGGCTTTAAAGGTCCCATGGCATGGCATTTTTCTATTATTTTATAATGTTTCCTGAGCTGTACTTATATTGTTAGTATGACTTTTACATCATAAAATGTCATAATTTAGAAATAAAAGGCATTTTTTCTATACTGCTGTTTGCCCTGTGGCTGAATGCCCTGCTTCAAGAGGCGTGTCTGCTGTGAGACTTCAGTAAAAACACCCACTGTTGTGATTGGCTGACATCTTTGCATTTTATATGAGCGGAGGGGGCGTGGTTTATCGAGGCACGAGCAGGCACGAGTCTGCCAGGGAGACGGATGGACCTGAGTTCACTTCACATCAGTTCTCAGCATGTCTGAACTGTTTTAGTTACAGCATATACTTTAGGTTATTAGTCTATTTCTAGTCGGAGGGACTGTCACTCATGTCAGAAAGTTAGTAACTTTAGTAAATTATGGATCAGCGCTGACTGGAGACGCGAACCGTTTAGAACGATTCAGTCCGATTTGGTGAACTGATTCGGTTCACTAAAAAGAACTGGTTCAAAAGAAAGATCGTTCGCGAACCGGACATCACGGAGACGGAGCGATTGCTAACAAAGTTATTTATAGTAACTACTGAGTTATGAGAGCGCTGTCAGTCAGCGCGAGTTTATTGTGTTTGTATCTGAGAGTTCTGAATAAACAGTCACACCGAGTCCGTCTCTTCATCATTATTCTACCAACTTTGTAACACATGCAAAGTACCATTACAGCTGTCGAGATGAACGAGTTAAAAGTAAGTGTTGATAATAGCATTATTTTTAAAATAAAATAAAAGCGTCAGTGACGCGTGTTGAGTACACAGCGCAAACAAAGACACAACAGCAGTAATCGGATGTAATCCAGTTTATTGTGGGGCTAGGCTGGCTAGCCCGGATATGCTCAAGCTTACCCCCCTTCTGCTTAATCTCACGCCGCGTTTGGTGCCCCCGCTGTGGGCCAGATGCAGTACTGGGGGTCGGGGATGTTGAAGGCCGAGCTTCGGCGTGTGTGAGGTTTATCTCTGCTGATGTTGAGCAGAAACTCATGACTGTATGCACATTTTAGAACCGATAGACGCGACGAGGACGTACAAAAACACTGACTCACAAGATATAAAACACGAAAACACCGTTCTGTCTGGAGAGAGAGAAGCCGCATTGTGTGCACGAATAATAAATAATTAGCTACACATCAGAAATCACTGATCACAGATCAGAAGGAACTGAAAAAAGACTTCTGTTTTCATTTGTACATCCAAACACTGAGAAACTGCCAGCGTTCACTCGTTCACAAGCAATGATGCAATGATCTCTCGACGAGCGTTTGCATGGGCGTGCCAGATTCTCTGGGCGGAGGAAAGGGAGGAAACCGTGCCTGCTTGGACGTCAAACCAGGAGACTTCAGGATTGGCTAGTCTGGCCTGTCATTTTCTCAAAGGCAGAGAAAGACAGCCACAACTCGGTTTTACACCGATCAACATTTATATCCACTTGGGGACAATATTCAGGCTAGGGGAACTCATATTAATGTTGAAAAACCTCATAAAATGAAAATTTCATGCCATGGGACCTTTAAATCCCCCCTCTGCAAACCAGTTGACCCAATATGTTTAATAGTTTAACAAACATTAAATAAATGGCACAACTGAAATTATACTTAAACCTTTCTCTCTTCTACATGTTGTACAGGCTCGGCACTACTGTGCCATCAATGCCACAGTGCCAGTACTGCAGCGGTACTATGGAGGGGAGGACACTCGGCCAGACTTCAGGTTGGGCAGAGAGGCCATGCAGCAGCTGATGGTGGCCCTGAAGACTGACAGGCAGCATGGATGGGGCCCGACCCTGGAGACACTCGTGTTCCTGTTCTGGCTGGCAACAGGTTCAGCCTACAGAGTTGTCTCCAGGGTCTTTAGCATGCCTCTTCCCACAGTGCACAGAATTGTCCACAAGATGGTGGATGAGGTGGTGGCTGTGCTCCTCCAATTTGTTCACTTCCCTCGAACACAGGAGGAGCTCCAAGTGGTTGGGGATGGTTTTGCTCGCTTGGCTAACCACCCAGCATTTGGTAAGGCAGCAGGGGCAGTAGACGGCTGCCACATTAGAATAAAATGTCCCGGCGACCTTGATGGTCACGATTACAACAACAGAAAGCTCTTCCCCTCAGTGGTGCTCCAGGCAGTCTGTGACCATCGGGGTCGCTTTATTGACATCTCTGTGGGTTACCCAGGAAGTGTGCATGATGCACGCATCCTTAAGAACAGCCCCATCTACACTAGGGGGACTTACCCTCCTCCTGGGTATTTTCTCCTAGCTGATGGTGGCTACCCATGTCTACAGGAACCCCTGGCCCTTATCACACCATATAAGAGGCCAGTGAGAGGCATGGCAGAGCAAAGGTTTAACTACCTTCATTCCAAAGGTCGCACAATCATTGAGCCTGCATTTGGAATGATGAAAACCCGCTTCAGGTGCATCTTTTTAGAAGCACTTGAAGTAAATGCACTGTTTGTCCCTAAGGTAATAAATCATTGCAATACTTCTGTGGTAAATTTCTTAATCAAATCATAGTATCCTACTCAAAATAACAGTTAATGCTTAACAACTGCTAAAGTCACACTATCTTCTGTGTTCATGTTTTTTTTTTTCCATATCTCAACAGTCTTGTATCCTTTTGCTCTGCCTTGTGCACAGGTGGTGACAGCATGTGCAATTTTGCACAATATTTGTGTTGGTGTCGGGGATGTGCTGGAAGAGGTTGTGGAGGAGGACAACCAGCCCCTTGTGGAGCTTGATGGTGGGGAGAGCCGGAGTGGAGCTGCGCTGACCAACGAGGTGTCTGCACTCCACGAGGCACCTCTTGACCATGACTATTTTTGCCAGGTGAATAATTAAGTGTGGACTATGACCTGCTTCGCTTACATCCAAGTACACACAACACCACCATTGGTAAACACCCATACAGTCAAGAAGGTAAATGAAATATTCTTAATGTACCAGTGATGTACTGTATTATGGTCCTGACCATAAAAGTACATTAAGTATATTTTATTTACCTTCAGTGATACAAAATTAAATATACTGCAACTGTTGTAGAATCATTTATCATCTTACATGACAGATTGGATAACCACTGGACTAACCTAAACATTCTTCTTCTGTTTGCAGCCTTGAAGCAACAGCAGCAGCACCGGCGTTGCTGTAGGCAGTGTGGCTGATGGCAGCTTGTGTTCTTCTCGTCTTGTTGTGTATATAGTTGTAAATGTTTAAGTTGTTGTAGATATGAGAATGTTGTTTAAATTAATTTTCTGCTTCATGTATATAGTTGTCAATATAGAAATGTTGAAATACATTTTTTTTTATGAAACAAAGATGTAAAAATGTATGTTTTTTGTAGAGCTTGGAATACCGAATTACAAAACGTTATAAATAAGTTGTAAATAAAGGTGAAGATATTGTTCAATACATTGTTTTGTTTTTCTATTGCAGTCTAAAGAACAAAGGTTTTTTAAAAATGGATATAGTTTATATTAAATAATTAAGGGGCAAAGACAAAACCAGTTCAATTTAATTTACTTTATTTTTCCGCCAATCTCTCCTACAGCAAAAAAAAGCGGTTTGATCTCTCTCTGGCCTCTGCTTCCCTCCTCTCATCTGCCTCCCTCTGGTATTTAATATCCTCCTTCAGTAGCTGTAGGATTGGATCCTCTCGCTCCCTTCTCCTCTTCTCTCCTCTGTGCCCTGCTCTCTCTTTGCTCCTGTCTCTCACTCTCTCCTCCTCATCCTCGCCTCTCCCTTCATCTACCTCTTGTGCAGTGCTTGGCCCTGGTTTTTCCTCTTGGATCGAGGCAATAAGGCAAGGGGGCGAGACTGCTGCAGACTGCCCTAATGCCTCGTCCATGAGGGCAAACCAGGGCCAATTTCCTGCCGTCGCCTTGCCATCCTCTGTCCCTTGACCTGTGGCAGGACACTTACATTCCTAAACAGTGAAGATCTAAAAGTTGTGATGATGTACTACCGTTCAAAAGTTTGGGGTCAGTACGATTTTAAATGCTTTTAAAAGAATTCTCTTCTGTTAACCATGGCTGCGCTTATTTTATTAAAAACACTACTAAAATCAGTTATAGTATTATATATTATTCCAGTGTAAATCAGCTGTTTTCTATGTGAATACACAGTAAAGTGTAATTTATTCCTGTGACCAAAGCTTCAGTGTCACATGATCCTTCACAAATCAGTATAAATGTGAGGATTTGACGCTCAAGAAACATGTATTATTATTAATGTTGAAAACAGTTGCTGGTCTGTCAGTTATACCGTTTTTTTCAGGATTCTTTGATGAATAGAAAATATGAAAATGTGTATGAATATGTTTGAAATATAATCTTTTTTAACATTATAAATGTCTTTACTGTCACTTTCGATCAAATTAATTATTCCTTGATAAATAAAAGTATTGAATTCTTTCCTCCAAAAAATTAAATTCTCACTGACCTCAAACTTTTGAACGGTAGTGTATTAGTACTATTGTACACTACACTGCATATACTTACTGGAAGCAGGCCCAAGTCTGTCAGGTTTACATCCAAGGCTTATTTCAAAAATCACAAGTTACATTAAAATGTGCATAAACAATTATTTCAATACTTGTCTCCCACCTTGTACTTGGTTTTTAAATTGTCCCACTTTTTTTTGCCTGGGCGTGGGAAACCCTCCCTCCGAGCCCCATCTTCACCAAAATAAGCCTATGTGAATGACGGGGGAGAAATAAAAAGATTACACAGCGATCACTTCTGAACATTAAATAATTTGCTTCTCACCGATATCCGTTGGCCGCGGTGTCTCTCCCCCCGGTAAACAGCTGCCTGTTGTCTACACGGAGACGTATGAACGCCTCCGTTTGTTCCTTGGTCCCTGTTATTAAGACGAGAAAGCTATTAATAATGCTGTGAATGGTATAATATTAACGTTAAATCACTGTGTACAACTTAATAGTTATTTATAAATGAAATGCCGGTGACGGCAACCAAGCTAATTGTTAAATGACAGGTCCGTTAGCCATCAATAACGTAATTTGTATATATTTGTATAATTTATAATATCAATACGGTAGTAATTTGTACAAGCATTTAAAGTTAAACTTTACTTATATTTACTACGGTTATAACAAATGTCCGGTAACGTAAATATACTTACATTTGAAAGCATATTGCCCCGTTAATGGTCCGACTCTGCCAACATTCTGTATTTAGATAGCAAAGCTGCGCGCATAGGATTGTGGGTGATTTGAGAACGCTAAGTGCGCGAAATCTACTCGTAAGCATCCTTTCCTGTATATGGCATATTTTTTTGAAAGAAAAAGGCCTCAGACCTTGGTTGAAATTCCGAGGATCCTCGACATTGGAACAGTCCTTCGACGGACGTCGATGACGTAGCATCCTCGAAATGCTGGCTTCCGAGGATCCTTCCTTCACATTGAGAAACGCCTACACTGTTCTTTTCCTCTCTAGGCAGGTATTTTTTTTAGGTTTATTTATCGAAATGTTCTTTTATATATTTGTGTGATGTTCTGTATTTCAATCGCGGCTTTAAAATGTTATGAACATTTTCCAAATGTTTATCCACCACATTACCTTTTATTTAAACCTAAGAATGCATTGTCAGTTCGTCTGTCAGTTGGCAGGCAGTTTTGGTCGTTTTATTAAAAGTCGTTACCGTGTGGAGTGTGTAAAATATAAGTTTTACCCTCCTGCTGACTGTCGTGCCCCTCCCAACCCATTCACACACACATAAATGATTCGACTATCGGTCGACTATAGAAAGATTCTGCAATTCTGATTTGAATGTGTAAATCATTAGTCGGGGACACCCCTACTGCAGACATGGCTCTTTGATTATGAATTGATAAGGTAGTAACAGTAAATATGATAATGCATCATCCAGAGGAGCTCAACTGATCCTTGAGCAGAGGAAAGGTTTGCAGATCTCTCTCAAATACTCGTAAAAACTGATCATTTCAAATATGAATAAGCAGTTTCCATGTAAGGTGACAAAAACAGTCACGAAATGAATAAACACTTTAAAATGTCATTTAGCAACTGAAACTAGTTTAAACACATTGTTCAACACATTACATCAGTTTTGAAAAGATTTTAAAAAAAAAAATCATATAAAGCCAATTCAGTTTTGAACACACATGACAGAAATCACAAAAACACATCTAAATACATAACCATGCCTGCGCAAGTTGTAAACGAGTTGTGGTTGTGGAGGAGGACAACCAGCCTCTTGTGGAGCTTGATGGTGGGGAGAGCCGGAGTGGAGCTGCGCTGACCAACGAGGTGTCTGCACTCCACGAGGCACCTCTTGACCATGACTATTTTTGCCAGGTGAATACACATTACATCAGTTTTGAAAAGATTTAAAAAAAAAAATCATATAAAGCCAATTCAGTTTTGAACACACATGACAGAAATCACAAAAACACATCTAAATACATAACCATGCCTGCGCAAGTTGTAAACATGCAGTTATTAATCAGTGTATTGTGAATTTGCCAAAAATTGAAACACAGGAGAGAAATTCAGCTCCACAGGCGAACCGCTCACATAAACCTTCACACTGCATTCCCTCGGTTAAAACTACACTTCTGCAGATAAAACACCTTTAACCTTGGCTCTAATGAAAGAGAACATACTCGAGCTTCTCATTTACACATTTGAACAAAACAGATCAATTAATCATCGATTCTTAACCTTTAAGACGCTTTTGAACAGGAGTAAACAAACACACGCCTTTCTCCCCTCAGATCTCCCGCGGACTTAAGACTCTAAGACCTTTAAGGCCCGGGTATACTTCGGCCGTCCGCGTTCGTGCACCGCCCGCATGACGTAATTTTCGTCACTCGGAGGGCTCGCGGCCGGCCGCACACCCCGTCCGCGCGCAGCCCAAATTTTGTGACCGCGCGGACGGTCCGCGTGCAACAGCGCATGCGCCAGCAGTACAGAAGAGTCCACTAGGTGGCAATAAACATAGTATTGAGCACAGTGTTCAGCCGTCGAAGAAGAGTGTGCAAAGACCGGTTTAAAAACAACACGCTTGGAAAAAAAAGAGAGAATTTTTGATTCTTCAGTGTTTCTTCCAAACTATGTAGCAATGGTGGATGCACTACAGTTCTTCTCCGATCATGCCCAGCGAATGTCCCGTTGATGACAGGACTCAGTGCTGCCCTCCGATGTCTGGTGGAGCATAGACACTTTTTTACTGCGCATGTGTCGAACGCGATCCTCCGCGCGCATCCGTTGTGTAGTATACTTTGAAAGACGCGCGGACAGGGCTGCGCGCGTGACGCGTCCGGGCGCGGTAAGTGAAGTATACCCGGGCCTTAAAGGCCCGGGTATACTTCGGCCGTCCGCGTTCGTGCACCGCCCGCATGACGTAATTTTCGTCACTCGGAGGGCTCACGGCCGGCCGCACACCCCGTCCGCGCGCAGCCCAAATTTTCAGATCGCGCGGGCGGTCCGCGTGCAACAGCGCATGCGCCAGCAGTACAGAAGAGTCCACTAGGTGGCAATACGCACAGTATTGAGCACAGTGTTCAGCCGTCGAAGAAGAGTGTGCAAAGACCGGTTTAAAAACAACACACTTGAAAAAAAAGAGAATTTTTGATTCTTCAGTGTTTCTTCCAAACTATGTTGCAATGGTGGATGCACTACAGTTCTTCTCCGATCATGCCCAGCGAATGTCCCGTTGATGACAGGACTCAGTGCTGCCCTCCGATGTCTGGTAGAGCATAGACACTTTTTTTTACCGCGCATGTGTCGAACGCGATCATCCGCGCGCATCCGTGGTGTAGTATACTTTGAAAGACGCGCGGACAGGGCTGCGCGCGTGACGCGTCCAGGCGCGGTAAGTTAAGTATACCCGGGCAAGAAAGAAGCGAGAGCGCGCAGCGGCAGCGCGCCGGTGACGTCACAACTGCAAGGCACATGCGATTTGAATATTTGAGGTAATTATTTCATTATTATAGTGTAAAACATTGGGGAAGTGACTGAATGCCCACATATAAAATTTGGAGAAATGCACTGTTAGCTAACTGTGTGATTTGTATATGTACATTTCTAAAAATTCATTACTTTGGACAATCTCTGATAACAGATCACTCTAAATTGTAATGATTTTTAAAAAAGTTATGGGGAAATTTCAATATAATAAAATATATTCTGACAGAATCTGTTCTGAGAGGAGGGTTTCTGACAGGAAAATGTATTTTCTGAAGTAATTTTGACTTTTGATTTTAAAAGTTATGGGGAAATATCAATATAATAAAATATATCCTGACAGAATCTGTTCTGAGAGGAGGGTTTCTGACAGGAAAATGTATTTTCTGAAGTGAGTTTGACCTCAAATCAAGTTATATTAATGATTTTTTTAAAGTTATGGGGAAATATCAATATAATAAAATATATCCTGACAGGAAAAAGTATTTTCTGAAGTGATTTTGACCTCAAATCAAGTTATATTAATGATTTTTAAAAAGTTATGGGGAAATTTCAACATAATAAACTATATTCTGACAGAATAGATTTAACACCCAGTCCTGACCCTGGAGGATCATGTTCTGCAGAGTTCAGCTCCAGCCAGTCCCAACACACTTTCCTGGACATTTCTAGATATCCTGAAGACCTTGCTTAGCGGGTTCAGGTGTGTTTAACTAGCCTAGCTAAACTTTGCAGGACATTTGCCCTGACATTAGCTCATTACTTTCATTGAAATGGATTCATCAACAGCTAGTACATCTTAAAACATAGAGCTCATGACAAATAATATAGATGGACAAACATTAAACGCAAAAAAAATAAATAAAATAATATCTTAAAAGAAACTAGGGAGTGGCAAACTTTGAAGTAGGGTTCAAGTTTGAATGAGCTGTATAGCTTCTCATACACAGATATGGCCTATTTATGAATACAATTCTTGCATTTATTTGTCATTTAAACTGATGCAAAAAGGGAGAGAGAGTAGAAAAGACTTAGTGTGCGTCTCAATCAGCTCCCTAGTCCAGAAGTCAATGGACTGACTGATCCCTGATCAGTGCACTGACTACTGACCAGAGGAGCTGACTGAGACGCCCTTATTATCCTGTCGCCCCCTCTAGTGGACAGCATTAAGTGTTACGGCCCTCAGTGCTCAGATAACGCAGATCAATGGGATTTTTGGGGAAAGTAAGTCTGACCATTTAGAAAAGATATAAGCGAGTCAGACCATCCGGAGTCAATTTCTCACAATAATAATGATAATAATAATATTAATCATCATCTTTAAATATATGCTGGCTTTATTAAGCCAACATAATAAAGAAAACTCAGAAAAATCGACCAATTCAGTATGTAAAAAAAAAACGTTATCGTTTTATTTAAAAAAAATAAAATAAATGTTGTCAGTCTTAAAGGGATAGTTCACCCAAAAATGAAAATTAGCCCATGATTTACTCACCCTCAAGTCATCCGAGGTGTATATGACATTCTTCTTATATGTAGTTATATTAAAAAGTTATATTACTATTAAATCATATTATATTAATAAGGTCCAGGCTCTGTTTCTGAAGTCCATAAAAAGTGCATCTGTCCATCGAGTAACTGCTCCACACAGCTCTGGGGTGTTAATAAAGGCCTTCTGAAGCGAATCAATGCATTTGTGTAAGAAAAATATCCATATTTAAAACTTTATCCAGCTGATCGCCTTTATTGATTATAATGATGCTCTAGATCAGTGGTCGCCAACCCGTCGATCGCGATCGACTGGTCGATCTTTATCACTGTCCCGGTAGCTCCCGATAAATTACCGAAAAATAATTAACAACATGTAACAAGTAGAATTAGGTACTGCTCCTTTAAGGCAGAACGCATGCACTCACTCACTCGCTGATGAGTGGGCACTGGGCAGTTCGTGGATGGAGCGCGAGCTATGAACATCGCATGTATGCATGTATTTCTGTTGCTCTTTGCACTGTTTATTTTCTGTTCAGTAACGCTGTTGTTAGTGGAGTGTTTTGCAAACTGCCCCATGTGTGCGTGGGATCGACGATGCTGATAATAAACCCCTGTGAAATATCAGATACGTGAGTTTTGCTTACACTTGGCTACAACCATTCAGGCCAGCTATTCGGCCTCTCTGTGTACGAGCGTTACAAACACATTATCAAGGCACGAAATAGCTACATATGCTCCCAAAATTTATTCTCTGCAACCTCAAAATTCGCACAGCACAAATCGATCGATGTTATAGTTAGATATGACAGCGCAACTGCAGCACACATCGCCGCAGACGATCAGCTGAATATCTCTTCAGCAAACTGACGCAAATTAAAGTAAAAGTTGCAGATGCTCAATACACAATCATCATCATCATTAAAGGTAAAGAAACTAATTGATCAGTTCTTATGCCACTCTCTCTCTCTCTCATTTCGCGGTCCTTGAATTAACTGTTGATCAATAAAATGTTGGTGATGTGAACTCATATACATGATGATGTGAACAGGCATATAGCGTGGGAATTGAAGATAGGATTTATATCCGTTTTGTGGAGACACATTTATGTGGCCAAGTGTAAATGGAATGGTTATAAATCAGATAAATATCTGATCTGTAAAAACACATGAAGTGGACCAGCCTAATAGGCCCAGCAAGATCACTCTTTGGGAAGCTTAAATTATTGGAAGAAAAATATAGACATTGAATTGGGGAAGGGGGGTTACATGAATGTATCCCTGAACAAAACTGACTGTCTTCAGAATAGTTTCTATGGCATTTTACAGCGGTACCCAAATAAACGCTTGTTTTCCATAAGCACCTCCTACTGTCAGAGAGTGAATTAGCATTTTTATTCAGTCCATCTGTTTTTGTTTTGTGCAGGTGTGTCTTATGTTACAATTTCACAAAGCTAAAGTCAGAGCATTCTGTATTTACTCTTAAGTCTTGAAATTATGCAATAATTTAAATAAAAAACAACTGCTCATGCTACATATGTGTATCTTTGTTTGGATCGTAATTAAAATGCAGTGGTTGCCTCACATTTCAAATGGCAATTTTTTTTAAGGTCAGTTTGGCCTGTTATAGAGCAAATAAATAACAAATAAATTTGCTTAAATAAAGGAAAAAAACGACAGATGGTCTCGGAAATAAAAAAAACCTCTGAATAGGTCATGAAAAATCTATAGGTAGATCTTGCCTTTCATCAAGGCTGAGGTCAGGGATCTTTGGCTTGAAAAGGTTGGTGACCACTGCTCTAGATGATCTTGTAGATAGAATACCTATAAAATTAATCTCACATTCAAATTTAAAAGTACTGCGAGTTTTGCTGAGATTATGAGTTTTGTGATTTAGTAAAAAAAACACAGCAAAAAGCATATTTGATAATAATGAAGTGAACTGCACACAAAGATGGGAATTTTTAAAGTTTAAAATGAGAGAAATAGCAATTAAACGAAGTAAAGTCATTAAAAATAATAATATAGCCAAATAAATAAGTAAATAAGTATTATGGATAAATTCAACATTTTAATGACTAAGGATGGTTTTTGAGAGGAAGAAGAAACAATAATAAAAATAGATAATATGTATTGAAATGGCTAAAGGGGCATTTGTAAGGTCTCGAGCAAAATGGCTGGAAGTTGGAGTTATTTCTTTGCTTTTGTAACTGCTCTGAGAGACACAGGTTGAGGATCCAAACGCAGCTTTATTGAAAGGGTAATCCACAATCATAGTCAAGAGTTCAGGCAAGGTCAAAACACAGACAGGCAGTCCAAACTAACAAACACAACAAGGCAGGAACACGGGCAAAAGAGTAAACCAAGAACAGGCAGATAATCCAAAAACCCACAGACAAGAAATCAGAGAAAACACTCAGAATTGCAGTTGTTACTCTAAATAAGACTTGACAGTGAATGACAGAGTTAAAGGAGCTGTATGTAGGACTGTGGCCAAAACTGGTACTGCAATCACTTTCAAATGACTGTAGAGCGGCGTATCCCCTCTCCCCCTCCCCTGACTCGAGGTTGCCAGATAGGCTGCAGGATCCAGCAGGAACGTAGGCTGCTACAAGGAGCTTCCAATGGCAAGTGACGAGTCCTACACAGTACGTTTTTTTTCTTTCTGTTAATTATGTTTATGCTTCAAGATGTTTTGTGAAGTAATTATAAATCGCAAAAATTTACTAATGCCGATTAGCCAAATATAATCGTAAATATGAACGCTCGTATGTGACAGTACATTCCCACATGAAAAAATACTATAGTAAAATTACAGCAAAGCTAAATAACATTAGCAATGGTCATACAGGTCAACTTGCAGCATGTTTTGTCCACTATATATGCGAAGAACGAATGAGGAACAATTTTTACCAAGGTAACGTTAGGCTACTGTCTCAAATACGTTTTCACATTGCCATAATAGGCGTGCTAATGTTGTTTTCCTCAGCGTCCCAGCATAATGACAGAGAAACGGGCTCTGATAATGCATTACTAATGTTAGCAATGACGACTCGCCGTTTTTATTTACCTAACAATTCCTTAACGTTACCTTTTCAATTCAATGACCCACCTCCTCCATCTGCGCTAACCTAACGTTACTTTGCACGAACATGCATAACTTTGTTCGACTGTCATGAATATTTCCATTAATGTCCATTTACATTAAGTACAAGTTTGCCAAACATAGATGAACCTTACCTGTACATGAGAAAATTAGCAACGTTGGCCTCAGTCTTCAAATTATTCTCTGTTTTCAGCTGTCTCCATCTTTCAAAGGCATCTCTTATACAAATCCTTGTTTTATTTTGGACACTGTCACAACGTTTTTCTGATTCATAACGAGGTCGTTTAGGTTTCGTAAAGTTAGACATTATTTATCCAAAAAGTTTGTAGCTGCAGCTGTGGTAACTAGAGCAGAGCTGGCAACCCGAATGCAGAAACACTACTGACTTTGTGATTGGTAGATAGGTGGAGGGTGGCGCTTCAGGCCAAAACACAACATGTCAACATCAACATCAGTTGAGGGCTGCAACTTCACTTTTAAAATGACAATATCTTGGCCGGACAACCGTTGTCAGTGATATAAGTATTTGAAATTAACATGATTTCTTAATGTCTAGTGACATATCAGGGCCATTTTATGATTAATTGAAATACATTTCTTACATACAGTTCCTTTAACCTTGAAAATGGCAAAACTCATCTCCAAACCTCAACCTCACTCTCACCACATGGAAGAGCTCCTATTGTCCTTTCCATAAAATATTGCTGTATTCATTTTATGAAAAGAAGAAATTATTTTATTTATACATAAATACAACTATACTAGAATAAACACTTCATATAAATAAATAAATAACTGCAATCATATTATTGATGCTATTATCTATTTAAAAAATCCCAATGAGGAAATACATTACTGCAATTCCACTGTGGTACTGTCACGGAGCGCACACCTGTCACTGAGTGCGCGTCTTCACCTCCATCCGGTCTCACACGCTCCTTGTCACCGGAGTACTAGAACTGCAATTCCCATCATTCCCCTCTGCTATCATTAGTTCCCAGCCCTGTCTGGTTGTCTATTCATTATCCTCACATCCACCTGTTTATCATTATCCACCCTTTATCTGGACTGCCTTGTTCTTTGTTCTTTGTGAAGTGTTGTTTTGCCACGCAGGTGTTTGAACATCCCGCGGGCGGCAAGGAACCAGGGGAACTGCTTCTCGCATTAAGTCAAGGAGATTCCACCGCGGCTGATTACACGCTTTCCTTCCGCACCCTGGCAGCACAGACGGGGTGGACCGAGGAACCTCTTAAACTGCTGTATCGAAGGGGTCTAAAGACTAATCTGCAGGGGGAACTGGCTTGTCGTGACGAGGGGATGTCTCTTGGAGAACTAATGGAGCTGGCCATTCGTCTCGATAACCTAATTCGTTCTCGACGTACGCCTCTCTCATCCAGTCTGCTCGCCTATCCTTCCTCGGGCACGGAGTACGAGCCCATGCAGGTCGGCTTCACACATCTCACTACGGAGGAACGTGAGAGAAGGATGCGGAATAAATTATGCCTGTACTGTGGCCAGGCCGGTCATCAGAGAGCTTCATGTCCTGTGAGATCCCGATCCCGTGATACTTCTGCGGTGAGTCCTTTGATTAAGTCTCCCAACTCTCTAACCCTCGAGGTTTCATTTTATTTTAATGGAAATAATTGTGAAACAAGAGCTTTAATTGACTCTGGTGCCGCTGGTAATTTTATCGATTTGGAGTTTGCCTTGTCTAAAAATATCTCTCTCATTCCTTGTGAGTCTCATGTGGCAGTGGCCGCTCTGGATGGACGCCCCCTGGGGACAGGGGAGGTTCAATACATCACGCAGCCTCTCACGCTCAACTCCGGATCTCGTCACACGGAGAGAATTCAATTGTACACGATCAACTCACCCCTTCATCCAGTGATTTTGGGATTGCCATGGCTGGAGAGACACAACCCTTTAATTTCCTGGAGCGACAGGAGAATCACTGAATGGTCCCCTTTCTGTCATGACCACTGTCTGCCTGCTCTCCATGGTCCTGAATCTAGCCACAGTTCGCGTGAGAGAGTGAATCTGCAAGGTGTGCCTGCTGTATATCACGATCTAGCCCAGGCATTCAGCGAGAGAGAGGCTTCACTTTTACCTCCGCACCGGCCCAGCGACTGCGCTATTGAACTTCTACCTGGCGCCGTTCCCCCGCACGGCCGTGTGTATCCACTTTCACGACCGGAGACAGAGGCTATGAGAGTGTATATCGAGGAACAGCTTGCTAAGGGATTTATCACCTCCTCCACATCTCCGGCATCCGCGGGGTTTTTCTTCGTCAAAAAGAAGGACGGGAGTCTCCGGCCCTGCATCGATTTCCGTGGTCTCAATGAGGTAACTGTGAAGTATCGTTATCCCCTGCCTTTAGTCCCTGCAGCTCTGGAGATGCTTCGCTCAGCTCGTTACTTCACCAAACTAGATTTGAGGAACGCCTATAACCTCATTCGCATACGGAGGGGTGACGAGTGGAAGACGGCCTTTTCTACGACCACAGGCCACTATGAATATCAAGTTATGCCGTTCGGGCTGTCTAATAGTCCTTCTGTATTCCAGTCTTTCGTTAATGAGGTCTTCCGTGACATGCTGAATCAGAATGTGATTGTTTATATTGATGATATTCTGATTTTTTCAGAGACCCTCGACGATCATGTACGGGACGTGCGTGCAGTTCTCAAGCGCTTGATTGAGAATCAGCTATACGCCAAAACTCAGAAATGCGAGTTTCATCAGACTCGGATCACCTTCCTGGGATATGTCATCAGCGCTGAGGGGGTTCTCATGGACGACAGCAAGGTTAAAGCCGTGGTGGACTGGTCTCAACCTTCTTCTGTGAAAGAATTACAGCGATTCCTGGGGTTTGCAAACTTTTATCGTAGATTTATCCGTAACTTCAGTCTCATTGTGTCTCCCCTCACATCTCTTCTCCGAGGAGGGGGAAAGCGCTTCCGGTGGTCTCCTGAGTGCACTGCAGCGTTTAATCAGCTGAAGGAGAGATTCACTGCCGCACCCATCCTCCATCATCCAGACTCGGAGAGGGAGTTCATCGTGGAAGTGGACGCCTCGAACACTGGAGTGGGTGCGATTCTGTCCCAACGTCACGGTAATCCTGTGAGAATGTTTCCCTGTGCCTTTTACTCCCACAAGTTAACCTCGGCGGAACGCAATTATGATGTGGGTGACTGGGAACTTCTAGCCATGAAGGCTGCTCTGGAGGAGTGGAGGCACTGGCTGGAGGGGGCATGTCAACCTTTGAATGCTCGTCAGGCTCGATGGTCACTATTTTTCTCTCGTTTCAATTTCAGGATCACATACAGACCTGGGTCCAAAAACGGGAAGGCCGATGCCCTGTCTCGTCAGTTCGAGGATTCCAACGAAATCAGCCAACCAGAAACCATCTTACCACCCACTCTGATCGTGGCACCTGTGCAGTGGGATATCATCTCAGAGGTCACTGAGGCTCAACAAGCTCTTCCTGTACCGCCCGAGTGTCCTGTGGATCGCCTTTTCGTGCCACTCGAGCTCCGTGAGCGGGTACTTCAATGGGTTCACTGCACTCCCAGCGCTGGACATCCAGGTATCTCGGCTACGGTACAGTTAGTCTCCAACCGCTTCTGGTGGTCCTCACTCCGGGCTGATGTTATCAAATTTATCCATCAATGTCCCATCTGTAACACAGTTAAATCTTCCCACCTTAAACCAGCCGGTCTCTTACAGCCACTTCCAGTTCCTCAACGCCCGTGGTCGCACATCGCTGTGGATTTCGTAACGGATTTACCTCAGTCTCAGGGATTTACCACAGTTTTGTCAGTCGTGGATCGCTTCTCCAAGTCCTGTCGGTTCATCCCCCTTAAGGGTCTACCTACTGCCATGCAGACTGCGGAGGAGCTTCTCAATCATGTGTTTCGTCTTTTCGGCATCCCCGAGGACATCGTCTCCGACCGTGGTCCTCAGTTCACCTCACGTGTTTGGAGTGGACTCTGCTCCAAGCTCAATATCAACGTCAGCCTCACCTCCGGATACCACCCACAGTCTAACAGTCAGGTTGAAAGGTTGAACCAGGACCTCATTCGCTTTCTGCGGACATACTGTCATGAGAACCAACAGGACTGGAGCCGATTCCTGGTTTGGGCTGAGTATGCCCAGAATTCCCTGGTAAAGCCAGCCACAGGTCTAACACCTTTCCAATGTGTCCTAGGTTTTCAACCCCCTCTCTTCCCGTGGGCTGGAGAGCCGTCAGACCTCCCTGCGGTGGATACGTGGTTGCAACGCAGTGAGGCCACGTGGAATACCGCTCATGTCCATCTGCAACGTGCCATCCGCCGCTTTCGTTTTCATGCAGATCAAAGGAGACGTGAGGGTCCTAGGTACAGGTCCGGACAGTGGGTGTGGCTTTCCTCCCGTGATTTACGTTTAAAGCTCCCCAGCAAGAAACTCTCCCCTCGCTTCATTGGGCCCTTCAAGATCCTTCGGCAGATCACTCCGGTCTCGTTTCGTCTGGCTCTCCCAGCACATTATAAAATCTCACCCACTTTTCATATGTCTCTTCTCAGACCCGCTGCCGCTCCCTGGAGAGAGGAGGTCCAGGAGGGGGTCGGTTCCGTGCAGGCTCCCCCAATTGAAGTCGGAGGCGAGGAGGTGTACCGGATACGAGACATCCTGGACTCCAGACGCCGCGGCAGGGTACTACAATATCTGATTGACTGGGAGGGCTGCGGTCCTGAGGAACGTTCCTGGGTCAGATCTCAGGATATCCTGGACCCTGCTGTTCTTACCACTTACCATCAAACTCACCCAGATCGTCCTGCTCCCAGACCCTGTGGTAGACCCCGTCGTCGTCCAGGTTCTCGCTTCCGGAGCCGCTCGCAGGGAGGGGGCTCTGTCACGGAGCGCACACCTGTCACTGAGTGCGCGTCTTCACCTCCCTCCGGTCTCACACGCTCCTTGTCACCGGAGTTCTAGAACTGCAATTCCCATCATTCCCCTCTGCTATCATTAGTTCCCAGCCCTGTCTGGTTGTCTATTCATTATCCTCACATCCACCTGTTTATCATTATCCACCCTTTATCTGGACTGCCTTGTTCTTTGTTCTTTGTGAAGTGTTGTTTTGCCACGCTGCATGTTGCTACGTGTTTCCTTTGTGGTTTACTTCTGAGATTCCTTGTTTCATCATCTGTATTAATAAAGTTCTGCAGATGGATCCGCTTGCCTCTACTTCGTCATTACAGGTACAGTGTTGCCATATGGAAGCACTGTTATTTTCTCAATTTACTATGTTACTTTTTGTGAAAAAAAAAAAAAAACTCCCCCTTGTGAAGAAATTAGGTTAATAGAGCAATTTCTGGAGCACTTCAATGGGTCTTCCCTGTGAGGGTGACAGTAAAGAGAGTTTTGGAGGGACATTCAAATACCATTTGACTTAAAAACAGCACTGGCTACCTTAAGACCTGCCCTTTTATATTCCACTATTGCATATAAAATGCACGTATATAGGACATATATTGTTTTTCCTGTGAAACAAGTAGAAATGAATTATTGCCATATGGCAATGCTGTAACATAAAGGGTTAAATTGAACCTCATTGTAAAGTGGGTAGCAGTTTATAATAAGTTTCCATTTATTAACATTAGTTATTGTCTGAATTAATGAAAATAACCCAACAATCTTTTTTTTTTTAACTGACCTGAACAAAGATAAATAACACAATGTGAATATTATATTGATGAGTTTTAGTTTGTATTAGTTAATTAAGGGACAATGTATATCCAGCTGTTTGGTATCACAGAATAAACCTTAAGAGTGATCAGGACCCAGCACTGCATGAAAAGTGGGATTTTCGACCCCGTAAACGCCTGTATACTCCCGGAAATCTCCCTAATTTTCGGCAGTTTTCGACAATTTAGAGGCAGCGAACGTCGCGTTCGTCTGTGCCACAAATTGCCGTAAACGAACCATGACGTAGGTGGAGAGCCCCCCGCTGAGAGACCGCGCGGAGGTGCGACACCTCTAATTAGCATATGAATAGCAGCGAAACCAGAGAGTCAACGCCCAGACTTGAATTTACTCACTCACTATTGGCTGAAGCCACTACATTTAAAAAAGAAAAATCCCTCGTGATTGGTTGGCAGATCACTGCAAACCAATCATTATTGGTCCCCCTGGCTCATTATAAATGTAAACCCCAATAATAAATATATAATTTATGTTGTAATAATTTGTTTCATATTAATGTTATTGTGCTATGAAGTATTCATACCATCAAGGAATATATGGGAAAATTATACGGACCGTGCCGTTTATTCAAAGAAAGAGCTTCATTTATAAAACACAGCGGTTTACTCAAAGAAAGAGCTTTATTGTTAAACACACAACTATGTACAGTGCAGCAGTAATGTCTCGTAATGTAATGTAAAGTTCGGCGTGCTCCAGGCTGCGAGAGGGCGGTGGCCGCACAATCCATCCCGACACCCCGTCAACAAAGCCGTCTTCCTCGTCAAACATGAGTTCAATGGTCGCGGACTTCCAAATGTCCACCTCATCCAGCACACTCTCGCTTCCAGCAACTGTAATACAATCCATAAAGACAATAAGCAACCTGAAAAATACTCACATTGACAAAAAACGGATCTAATATAATAAATCATACCCTTTTTTTTTACCCTTGATCGACTCCGAGCTAAACTTCGCAGTTTCCGCCTGCTATGTAAGTTCAGGTTGTTTGTATCTGAAGCTCCGGCGTGTCGATTCATAATACGTCTTACAGGCAGCTGGAAAACAATTACATGAGACTGGTATTAATAAAAACAGTCACGGTAAAATTAAACAAGGAATGAGAAACACATTAGAAGTTACTTACACACAATTTCGTCATGATCAGCGGTTAAATCTGGACTCGCGGAAATCGCTCCAAGCAGATAAGAGCTCACGGCTTCGTTATGAGGCGAGGATAGTCTGTGAAAACAAAATGTGCAGTTTTAAGCTCGGATCTATTAACGCATCCATTTCCTTATACAGCTGAATAAAAGCATATTCTTTAAATCGTAACGTTACATTACCCATGCTGTGGTTCATAGCGCCTGCAGTTTGCCTCAGAGTTATGAAGACGAAGACAGCCTCCTGAAAATGAGTCCAAAAAGTTTGTCGCGTCCATGCAGAGATTGAGTTGAAGACGGTGTCCTGTCATTGTTGATCACGAAAAAGGAAAGCAGCAAAAAACATTTAAAAACAAAAAAGTTTAAAGCTCGTCTTCTACGTGTCATGGCCATGACCTCGACCTCGACCTCGCACCTCATTGGACTAGGGCTCTAATATGGAACGCGCCCGGGGCCAAATCTCAATACGAAACGCGTGACTTATGATCGTTTCAACACGCCCTGTTTGTCCGCTTCAACGCAGCAATTTTTTACGTGTTTCTTTTGTATGTGTAGACACGCACATTCTGGTCGTGTAACAGGCATACACGCACAGTCGACGCACAGTTTTAACATGTTAAGAAGACACATTTGAACGTGTTTCTTAACGCGCACATTCTGTACATGTCGAAGTGTAATATTTTTTTTTTAAAGCAGACTTACCTTTAGATGTAGCCTAGGCTACATACATATTAATATAAGATATTAATTAATTGCTTAACTGACTACTGTGCTAGAGTAAAGTAGCCTAATGTTACAATGTATATTAAGTATAGGACATTAAGCATATATTTAAAATATGTTTTGATATTCATTTTATTTATATTATTAATATTTTATTTACCCCTAAACGTGTCTTTAGGAAGCCACAAGTTATAGAGACAAGAATAACTTTTGCCATTTAAATGCCACATTCATTTACTGAGGACCCATACAGCCAATGATCAATCACACTCTCCTCCACAGATGTCTGCAAGGCACTGAGCCGGATCAGCGCGCACAAGGCTGCTGGACCAGACAACATCCCTGGACGTGTGCTCAGGGCATGTGCGGAGCAGCTCGCTGGGGTTTTTACAGACATTTTCAACCTGTCTCTTGCCCAAGCAGCTGTACCGACATGCTTTAAACGCACTTCCATTGTGCCAGTGCCGAAAAGCTCTAGCCCGAGGTGCCCTAATGACTACCGCCCTGTAGCACTCACACCCATCGTTATGAAGTGCTTTGAGCGGCTGGTCCTGGAACACCTAAAAGACTCTCTACCATCCACATTGGACTCACACCAGTTTGCCTACCGCAGCAATAGGAGCACAGAGGATGCAGTTTCCATGGCACTGCACTCTGTGCTCACTCACCTGGACCATAAGAACACGTATGCACGCATGCTGTTTGTTGACTTCAGCTCAGCATTCAACACTGTCATCCCATCCAAGTTAATTGCCAAACTTGGAGACCTGGGCATCAACACTTCAATGTGTAACTGGATTTTGGACTTCCTAACTGACAGACCCCAGAATGTTCGATCAGGATCCACCTGCTCCACGTCCATCACACTCAACACTGGTGTACCACAGGGCTGTGTGCTAAGTCCGTTTCTCTACTCCCTCTTCATCTCCGACTGCAAGCCTGTGTATGGATCTAATTCCATCGTCAAGTTTGCGGACGACACTACGGTGATTGGGCTCATCAGCAACAACGATGAGACTGCCTACAGGGAGGAGATTCAGCACCTGGCCACATGGTGCGCTGATAATAACCTGCTCCTCAACACCACCAAAACGAAGGAGCTCATCGTGGACTTCAGGAAAGAGTCAAGAGGCACACACGACACCATCCACATCAATGGAATGGCTGTTGAACGTGTCTCCAGTTTCAAGTTCCTGGGGACCCACATCTCGGCGGACATGTCGTGGACGACCAACACCTCCAGCCTGGTCAAGAAGGCTCACCAGCGCCTCTTCTTCCTGAGGACACTGAGGAAGAATCAGCTCTCCTCGGCTATCCTGGTGAACTTCTATCGCTGCGCAATGGAAAGCATCCTGACCAACTGTGTCGCAGTATGGTATGGGAGCTCCTCTGTTGCGGAGCGCAAGGCACTGCAGCGGGTGGTGAAAACTGCCCAGCGCATCACAGGGACTCCACTGCCTGCCATCGAGCACATCCAGAGGAAACGCTGTCTGCATCGAGCTCGCAGCATCCTCAAGGACTCCTCTCACCCAGCCCACAGACTGTTTTCTCTCCTGCCCTCCGGCAGGCGTTTCAGGATCCACCGGACCAGGACCAGCAGACTTAGGAACAGTTTTTTCCCCAGAGCTGTCTCTTTATTGAACTCAAACCCCCGCTGATCCACTTCCCTCATATACTGATAACTCTCCTACCTCACATCTTCCTTCACTTTGTTATTTGCACTACCGACTGTTTATCACAGTAACAACTGTTTACTTATGCATCTTGCACTGCCATATCTTAACTGGATTATGCTCATTTGCACTGCCTACTGTATTTATAGTACCAATGTTTACATTTGCATTTTGCACCGTACTTCTAACTGTAATATGCAACCACTTTCCACTGCGCTTTCCACTCTTTTTTTTTTTCCGGATAGCTCTGTCCATAATTTATTGCACTACCCTAACCCACTGCTATATTCCTCATATTAGCCTAACATATTATTGTATACCTCTATCTGTAAAATTCTGTTTATAGTAATAGCCATCTGTATATTATATTCATAGTACATATTCACCTGTAAATTCTGTTTATAGTAATAGCCATCTGTATATTTATTCACTGTACATATTCACCTGTAAATTCAGTTCTGTTTATAGTAAGAACGTCTCTCTATTTATACATATTTATATATATTCAGTACATATCCATGTCCTGCACTTACGCATCCATTGTATATCCTGCACTTGCTGCTATTGCACTTCTGGTTAGACCTAAACTGCATTTCGTTGCCTTGTACTTGTACTTGTGTAATGACAATAAAGTTTAATCTAATCTAATGAATCTAATCTAATGTGTGAAAACACTTATACATAAATTGATCACTTAGAAATCAAAACTAAGGTTTGAGAAAGAAAGAATATGCATACAACAAAACATATTGTTTCATAGCAGCTTCAGTAACAAGTTCAAAACAAATTCTGCTGTAAACCGGCTCTAACAAGCCAATATAGTGTCAATATTCAGCTCAAGTGACTTCAGTGTTGATTCAGTTCAGTTGATTTCAGTTCAACTGTAAATTCCTCAGTTGTGCATATTTGTGTGTAGTTAGATATATGCAAAAACAACATTTTTGGAAATAGTTAAAATAGTTTTGCACAAAGTGTTGCTTTTGCAAGAGATGTCTGATGTTTTGTGTGTAGAGTTACAAGAAATGGAGCCATATTTTCAGAAAATGTGTGTAAGCAATTAGATAAAACTGTAAATGAATCCAGTTTATTTTAGTTCAGGACTCATAGTCCAGGTGTTAGTAATCTGTGCTTAATCTTTGTTCCAGGCAACAATTTTTTAACTCACGATTAACTAGATTAAGGCCTACTCTTGGCATAATTTAAACCCTGTCCAGGAAACCACCTCTTGAAAATCTGCATTGATAATTCATAAAATATGGTGTGAGCTCAATTTAAATGACAATTACAGAAAAACACAATCTGACTTAACTATAAACAAACAAACTTGTACTTTTCACATTTATGATTAATAGCCATTTAAAAAATCATTCACAGTGCAGGGTGGAAAAAATAATGTTGGTATGTAAACTGTATGCTTTACTTGATTTATTTGTGTGCTTTGGTTCATTGTCTTGTTGCATCACATAACCTCTCTAAAGGTTGAAGACATGAACTGCTGTCCTGTATTTTTTACATAACATTTTACATAACATTGGTTATTGCTAATGACATACAGAGTAATTAATCTACACTGTGAGCCCGGACAAGTTGAATCTACTTAAAAAATTGGAGCAAACTGGTTGCCCTAAAAATTTAGTGATGTGAACTAAAACGAGTACATTTAACTTAAATTTAAGTTAACATTTTAACTTAAACTTTAAACTTGTTTTAGTTAAAAAAATTCAGAACCTAGATAAAACTCCCCCTGCTGCTACTCTGATTTGCATTTGTGTAGCTCACAGCATGTTCATTTACATGATAAAGCCTCCCCTAGAATTAAGGGGAGGGGGGGTCATGGGGGGACAACTGCCAAGCAAGGCCCACGTCAATTTCCGACAATTTACAGCAGTTTTCGGTGTTGCCTGCAAATTGCCGTGCACAGTCGTAAACCTGAAGTTCCACGACAATCTCCCACTTTTCATGCAGTGCAGACTTGAAGTAGCTGTGAAGTAGTCACAACTCGCTAGTGTGAATTGTTGTAGTTACAAAAACAGCCATTTCCTTTAATTGACATAGTGCTTAAAACTATTCTTTTTGGATTGTGCCTTTACATATGATAATCACAGGTGATTGCTATTGAGTTTATCTAGCTAGACCAGAAGTTAACACATTCACCAGCAGTAAAACAATCAGATAAAGAATTAAGACAGAAAAGCAAATACTCATTGTAAGCTATTCATCTAAACTGTCTATAAAAATCATTGTAAATAACCTGTTCAGTTTTATCATCTGTATTTGCTTTGGCCATTATTATAAGTTCTGCTCTGCTCTTTGTAGAAGGTGGAAAACTAAGCTAAAACTACTTAATTTTATGATTACATACTGGTAGTTGATGGTAAAAAGTTAAAGTAAATACGATTTTAAAAAGTAAAATACTAATGTTCATATGTATACCATATACATAAATTAGGATTTTACTTTTTAAATATCAGTTTTTCTAATCCCGCTCAAACATTTCACATCAACATTTAACTTCTTTGTAAAGCATTTCTTCAACAAATGTCTTAATTGAAGTTGACCTATAGATAACAGTTAAGATATTTGAGTATTTAACCTATTTGAAATTAGTGCAAAAGTTATTGATATTTGGGAAATATATTGGAAAGTTATTGATATTTTGAACTGGAAGGTATTACATGCACTCAATTATGGTTTGAAGTGGGATTTGAGTAAAAAAAACATTTATTCAAATACTCTTATAAATCGTGATGTTTCACTTGATGATAATTAGCTCTAATACTTCTGTTACCTAGCTGTGATTAAATATAATTATGTATTTGGTCAGAAGTCTGACTGTTTTCTAGAAAGACTAGTGATAATAAGATAGATAGTAAATCACGACACCAGTGTGTTTGCTTTGTCATTTCTTGCCATCATAAACACATAAACACAGTTTTTATAGCAATAACTGAGTTTTAAGAGTTAAATCAAGCAGAAATAGTTCTCTAATTGCAGATCATCATTGAATAGTGATTATGTTAAACACAATGACTCTGGTCCCCTAGTAAATAGGGGGCCCCATAGTAAATCACGACACCAGTGTGAATCTCAAAATGTTATGTTGATTTGCAGCATTGATGCAAAATTGTCAGTTGCCTAAATTAAATTATGTGAACTGAATATTTTTTGATATTGGCACTTTTTTTGAACTTCAGTTTGAGTTTTGACCTCCAAAATCTTTAATGACATGTAATGATAATGTTCACAATGACACTAAAATGGCAGCAATACTATAATGCAACAATACAGGGGAAAATGACTAAATAAATTTCATT
Organism: Gobio gobio; assembly: GCF_949357685.1. Classification (NCBI taxonomy): domain Eukaryota; kingdom Metazoa; phylum Chordata; class Actinopteri; order Cypriniformes; family Gobionidae; genus Gobio; species Gobio gobio. The sequence continues at coordinate 52,434,363 of NC_137101.1, read as the reverse complement.
TTGCAGCATCATCCATTAGACAACAGGGTGAAACGGGGTTACAGGAGCTCATTGTATTTTAAATTATCATTTTATTATCCTTCTCTAAAACATGACATGAAAAATATTAATAAAACCCATTGTTGACCCTGTTTCACAGAATCCTGACTTGACTTAAGCCATGTTGCACTGCCCCCCACTACACTCGTAGGCAATTTGCATTTCAATGAAGAGCGGCTTCCTAGGACAGCATGTCACAGTGCCACAGATAATGAGACTTTCACCTTAGACCAAAAGATGCATACATTTATAAGCCATCCTATCTACTTAACTTAATTTACTTAACTTACATGTTTAACTTTTTGAGTAATTTAAAGCTACACTGTGTGATATTTTCCCCCATCTAGCAGTGAAAAGGTATATGACCATCCAGTGAATATTAGTTTCTGTTCCTCTCAATTCCGATTTCGTTTTAACTCCTACGGTGCCGATTTAATCCAAGATTAACATGGCTTCCAGTTCGACCTCGTCCACATTCGACACGGTGCCATCGAGTGTTAAAACGCGAAAGGCGAAGCTTGAATTTACGGGTATGTCCCTCTTTGGCTAATGTACTTTCAAGATGGAGGGACAACATGGCGACCGGCATTCGAACCCTCACCCGTATGTATTTTCAATGGCATATTATAAACTTACGAGAATACTTTATTACTTGAAAGAAGTAAATATACATTAATGAGCACATATATTTTTGATAGAACTAAGTGTTTTTAGCTAAGAATAAACTAAAAAAGTTACACAGTGTAGCTTTAACATGAAACACTATGTGTTATGAGGTACAAGTGGTATGAGCTTGTATTTTAAATTTCAAATGTGGTATAAAGGTTAAATTAAACCAAACTGAATAACAATGCCCATGTTAATGAATAAATAATCTTTCATAATTTTAAATGTTTTTGTGCTCCAAGTAACAATGCAACATTTTGTGGGGGCTGACAGGCAAGGGGTTTTTACATGGGGGTATTAACATGTTTTGTCTGCCATTGTTATAGGTTTGGGATCTGTGCTTTATTTAAAATACATACAGACAAAAGTGAGTAAATATAATGTCATGTAATACTAAGTGAGGTAAAGATATGATCCAATTTAAATGTTTACATTTGGAACTTAAAAATTTAAAACCAAACCACTACCCTTGTTTTGAACTGTCTGTTTGCTTTCAATCACAGAGAAATTTGCATAACTGTACCAATAGTAATGGTGGCTAATTGTGGCTTATTCAAATGCCCAATCACTTCCCAGATAACTGCATATATTATCTATGCATGTATACAGCAGCATCTATTCTGGCTTCTTCATTCTGACTTGCCCTGGAAGACCACAACCTTGGAACGTTATAACAGAAAATTCTACATAAGATACTACAAAAGAAAAAGCATTTCTCATCTGACTTTTTTCTTTCAGAAGTAAGAGGTAAGTTGCACATTCTAACTTTTGTAAATGCTAACATAAAATAATCTATATCCTCTTATAATGTAAATAAGCATTTTGACGGGTATTATTGATATTCAGTTTGATAACCCTGTTTGGTAACACTTTCTAATAAATGCATGCTATTAATAATTTGTTAAGCATTAGTAAACAGTTAATTCATCATGTATAAAGTATTAATAGACACTAATAAGCAGTTTATAAATTAAAAAAATGCTATAAATGCTTTATTCTTGATTTATAAGCATATCTATAATGTTTAATATTTGTATTTTTTCATACTTTATGAAATGAAGTCCAAATGAAGTACTTCATTATTCACAAACCAGTAATTTAAGATTTGTCAGTGGTTCATAAGATCACTTAGAAAGTATAAGTAAATTATGTTTTTTTTATTGCGTTTGTTTTCTTTTTCTGTTTAGAAGATAACCGAGCCTTTAAATCTCCTTTATGAATTCTTTATAAGGCATAAATAGTCCTCACTTTAGATGAGCTCACAAAAAAGTGAACTGACCACTACTAAATGCTTCAGAACTACCTGAACTAATCACGAATTACAGTATAAATACATGTTAAATAAAAAATAAAAGAATTTATTAACACATTGAGTAACTATCACTATATGTCTGAATAATATGTATGATTGTACATTTAAATAGTTTATTAATCATTTACTTACACTTTCTAAGTGATCTTATGAACCACTGACAAATCTTAAATAACTGGTTTGTAATAATGAAATACTTAAAGCACTTAAAGCAAGAATAAAGCATTTATAGCTGTATTTATAAACTGCTTATCAATGTCTAATAATGCTTTATAAATTATTAATTAATTGTTTACTAATGCTTAACTAATGATTCATAGCTTAAGTTATTATAAAGTTTTACCAAATTTTGTTATATATTTACATTACTACATATTTTCATTATACCACCCACATCATGTATTGTCTATGCAATTCTAAAGAGTTTTTGTTATTATTGCTTTTTACTTATCATATCCAACATAAAATATTTAAATATTTCACAGTTTCCAAAACTGAAATGGAAATGGCTAATTTCCTGAGTTCAAAAAACATACAAGCAGAACACCTTCTGCAACCTATTTCAGTTTTGGAAGACACTTACTTTGCCTATTTTGTCTCCCCTCTTTGTGAATACAGTCTGATGGAGCTGATTGAAAACAAGGATTTTCCTGAAAGAAAAAGTCTGACAGAGAATCGAAGACTAGAGATCTGCCAGGACTTACTGCAAGGACTTCAGGAACTGCATTCTTATGGAATTTTGCACAGAGACCTGAAGCCTGAAAACATTTTGTTTGGTAAGAGCATTCTGTGGATTAGCCATAGTTATGGTTATCCTGTAATATGCATTTATCAGCAGTAAATTCCATTTTAAATATATGAGCATATGATAATGTGGATGTCAATTTAAGTGTCTTTTTTAACAAGCATTTTACTTCTCTACAGATATCAACAATAAACTTTACATCGCAGATTTTGGAACAAGCAGAAAACTGGACCTGGCACAAACCACATTGCTCTCTCAAATAGCTGGATCTTTTTCTTGGTCAAGTTATGAAGATGTTGGAGGAATGCAATACAAGTACAAGAAAGAATCAGATATCCAGGTGAGTCAGGGTTGATAAAGTCATGTTAAATCCTGTTCATTTGCGAGAGATGCCGGCACACTAAAGTGTTCTTTATTTGCAATAGTTAAAATTTACTGAACATTATTTAAAAGGTTAAAGACTCAAGCCTAAATATTTGACATATCTTTAACTATAACTATCTCATAGGGACAGTTATCTAATTTCTAAGCAATCTAAGGGGAAAAAATGCTATACGGTCATTATGAGAGCGTTTGACTAAACAACGTTTGGTTTCACTTTATTTTAATGGTCCCTTCAACAGATTCTCTTGACTATAAGTAATGTTGCACCAACATGTCTACTAACTCTCATTAGAGTATTAGTAGACTGGCAGGGTTAGTAGATTAAGTTGACATAGACTTGCAAAGTTACTTATAGTCAATATAATGTCTGTTGGGGACCATCACAATAAAGATGTTAAGCAGACAGTCAAAAACTTGAACTATATCTATTTAATTTAGGGATGACATGTCTTGTGTTTGGGTTCAAAATGGGGTGTAGATTAACAGGTTACATGTTTGCAGTTATAATAATGATTTTTCAAAAGAAAATATGTAGTCATCAGTTCTGCCAAAAATGCATGCACTTCTATGTCCAAGTGTCCTCAATGTCAATATTCAAAGCAGCTTTCATATTTCATTTTCTCATTATTTCAATCATCTTTATTCATTCTGTACCATTTTGTCAGGTGACCATCACTGGACATTGTTTGAAATAATCTTATATATTGTAGGTAGCAGGATGCTTGGTGCATTACATTCTGACAAATGGGCAACACCCCTATCAGACAACTACACCCTACTCCAAGGATCCAGTTGGACTATCTCAAAATGTCAGAATGGGTAACTTCACTCTTCATTGTGAGGAAAGATGGACTAAACAAAAAGATATTATTAGCAGAATGAAATCTACATCTATAGAAGAACGTCCCACGATTGAGGAATGCCTTCAGTCTTTCACATGTATGTTCCAAGACTTGCACGCTCTCTTCACCTCATAAAACATATTGTAGATTTAAAAAAATAAATTAAAAAAAATCCTTAAATTATTGGATATAGATAACAATTGTTGTGCATTTACAGGTTTGGCACCCCAGTCTGATCCCACTGTAACCACAAACAACAACAACAACAATGAAGTAAGTATTTGATCATCTATTTTAGGGATGCACCGATATGAACATTTTGGCCGATACCGATAACCGATAATTCTTAATATTTGAAAGCCGATAACCGATATATTGGCCGATAAATCTAAATACAAATTTTTAATAAACTCTGAGAGCCTGATTACAAAAACAAAAGGCTCACCATTAAAAGCCATGTCCCAAACACTTCAACATAAATCAAACCTATACACTACAGTAGCCTATTTGAACCAGTGTGAGATTCCTTACCTTTTCAAATTAATTTTACACTCCTATGGCCAACATTTTTTTTTTTAACACTTTACAATAAGGTTTAATTTTTGTTAGTATTAGTTAACCAACAATGAATGAACAATACTTCAACAGGATTTATTAATTTTAGTTCATGTTAATCTCAACATATTCAGACCCAAAGTTGTGTCTTTTAACATTAGGTATGAACTGTGAATGGACTGTTACAAAACACAAACATTTTATTACTAAAAGAAACAAAGGTTATTGCTCTCTGTTTGTTCATGATAGTTAATGCATTAATAAAATGAGACCTTATTTGTAAAATGTTACCAAAAATTATATTGTCTAAAAAATAAAAATAATATACCTAAATAATGCAAACAAGTAATTGAACAGCATTACTTAGGCTGCATAATAAAGAATCAGAATGCAAGTGCATGAAATAACCTCCGCACAGACGATAAAGAAATGGTTTTAATCAAACCATATTGTTGATGGAAATGATACGAGAACAATAAAAGTGCTAATTATAAAAAATAATGCTTCTGTGTTTTTGAAAAAAAAAAAAGTTTAATATTACAGTAATAGTAAACATCTGTAATATTAGTCTAGTCTATTAGGAATAATGTTGCTGTTTGAGAGCGCGCTGAAGCTGGAGAGAATGAACGAACAACCATAAACTGAAGCGCTTAGAAGTTTAATTAACAACTAAACGCATCATATATGAGAACAATCAGATATTTATACAAAATAAATATAATATTACAACTTATATTAGCACAAAATCACGCATAGGTGAAGGGTTATAACTCCTGTGGATGCTCTTCCCCTGTTTGAGAGCGTGCTGAAACTTAAGATGATCACCGGTACAGTGAAGCACTGCGGGTTATTGACTTAACCAAACACATCCTATATGACTTTAATCAGATGTTTATACTACAAAAACGTAATATTACGACTTACATATGCTTAAAATGACGCGAATGCACAAGCGAACTTGACTGTGCTGGTCAGAATGCGTTGTTGACGCTTCCCACAACAGCGCGCTGAAAAACAACTAAACCCAGAGAATTCACTACGTTTTATAACAGAAATATTCTCATTGCAGTGTTATGTATAGGACAGTCCCAGTAGTTATTAATGCTGTGCATTTCTGTTTGAAATGCGCGCGCCGGTACAATGAAGTGCTTTACTGCATCGTTAATTAACTCAACCAAACGCATCCTATATGGGATTATATACACAAAATAATAAATATAATATTACAACTTACAATGGCACAAAAGGCTGTGAATGCACAAGCAAACTTGACTGTGCTCGTCATGAAGGTGTAACTCCGTGGGCGCGCGCTGAAGCTAAAGACCGGTACAATGAAGTGCTTTACTGCATCGTTTATTAACTCAACCAAACGCATCCTATATGATATTACATACACAGAATAATAATAAATATAATATTACAACTTACAATGGCACAAAAGGCTGTGAATGCACAAGCGAACTTGACTGTGCTCGTCATGAAGGTGTAACTCCGTGGGCGCGCTCTTCCCTCAACAAACACGCTGAAACACAACGCTCTTTTACAGCCTATTCTATTCTCATTATCATTTTATGTAGATTATAGAAGACTTGCGCTGCACATGTTGCACATAACTGTATTTTCCTTTTCGAAGTGATTCCAAACATATTTAGAGCAATTCAAACCCATCATGGTGGACAGCGCGTCCATCTCAGCTGAAGGAAATAATACATTATCTATCGGCTTGACTATATCGGTAAAATTTTCTTATTGGACCGATAACGATAACATCAAAAATAATCATTTATCGGCCGATAACGATATGTTGCCGATATATCGTGCATCCCTAAGAAAAATACACTTCTTAGTTCTTAATCTACCATTTTAGAGACAAAAACTGTAAATTAAATGTAAACTACATCTCATGAATTACATGACAGCGCCATTATTATACCACATGATAGCATGACTTCAAAACAAATATTGTTGAAAAGAAAATGCCACAATGTCTCTTTATTCTCATATTTATTTATGCAGGATGAAGATACAGATCCAGGATCAGCAACAAGATACACTTCAAAAGATATTATTCCACATTTATAGATTTATTGCTTTGACAAAACAGTCATGTGATATTCATGAGTCCTGTCTGTCTCACTGATGAAACTCTTTATATAATGTGACATGTAGAGACAGCTCAGAGCTTATGAATATAGTGTCTCATACTGACTTTTGTACTGTAATCTATAGCAAACATCAAACACACATTATTCCTCATTAATGCAGGTTCATATGTTAATGATTCTTCATGATTATCATCTTAAATCATTCGCTGAAGGTTCAGAGTTACTGGAATCACATTCTGCAAAGCTCATCTTCTCTTAAGGGGAACAGCAGGAAACCACTGAAAGTGTTGCGGTTATACTGGTCATCATATAACCTGCTGCCAGACCAAAGCCTCACATAGACAACATCTCCAACCTCCAAGATCAACACAACTCCATTCGAGGAGTTTAACTCACCCTGAGTCTGAACATCATGTGCTATAACCACATGCTCTCCATTCTTAGCAATGAATGCAGTTGCTGGAGTTCCACCAAAACCAAACACAGAGACTCTGAACATGTAGGCTCCTCTCAGTGGGGCTGTGAAAACACCTGAATCAAACAACAAGAGACACAGAATCAGCTTCACACAGTTTAATGACCAAACACACTGTGTTATAGTTTTTAAAGATGGCAGATCATTTCATTAATTCTCTTACACACATTACACAACATCAGATCTGAAGATTTTCAAAAGCAATCTGTGATCAATCCTACATACAGGTTTATTTACTTTGTTTTCTTTTATATGATGTAATTTTATAATCATTAGTCGTTTATGTAGATTTATATCAATAGTGGTGCTTACGAAGCCCGGGGGGGGCGAAAAAGTAAAAAATCCCGACTTAACATTGCAGCGAACTTATCAACCCACGCCCTAGCAACCATTTAGAGCTCCCTAGCAACTGATCCCATAGACTTCTATTGAAAGAGATCAAAGGGATATATTTGGTAGAAGTGTCATAGAAACACAAGGGTGGGTTTGTGTAACTCAGGGCATCAACAGCCAATCACATATCACCTTCAACCCTTCCTAGCCATGCCCTAGCAACCATTATCAAGCATCCTAGCAACCCAAATCCACAGAGGGATATCTTCACATCTGAATGTCACAGAGGCATGGGGGTTGGTTTATATCATTCATACTGACAAGCAGCCTTTGGAGGATCATCATTGGCAGCTGCCAATCCATAGCAACCAAACAGAGTACCCTAGCAACCGTTTAGCAATACCTATATCTCTGCATCAGAACATCATAGAGACATGAGGGTTGGGTCTTTTGACTCGTTACATATGCTAACAGTGAATAGCTACATGCTAATAGCAATTAGCTTGGAGTTATAACATGAAAAAAACAAGTCAAAATGTGCTAGCAAAATGCTAATTGTGTTAACATCATGATCGCAACATGCCAATCGTGTTAGCATCGTTCTAGCAAAATGTTAATTGTGTTAACATCATGCTAGCAAAACATGCTAATTATGTTAGAAACAGGCTAATCATGTTAGTTAATAATGCTAACAACATGCTAATCGTGTTAGCATTATGCTAATAACATTCTAATCGTGTTAACATCATGCTAGCAAAATGCTAACTGTGTTTTTTTTCCACTGCAAGCACCACTCAGATTTTCCTTAGGAAATTTACATTCTAGTTTATTCATTTAATAATTTTATTTCATTTATATAATTTATTATTTAATTATTATTAATTTGTCTTTATATTTTATATTCCTTAATAATGTTGTATTGTTGTTTAGTCTTATGACTGTAGTCTGAAGGGATGTTCGCTTCATGAGTAGGAGATCAGAGAAAGTCTCCATTTCAAGGTTTGTATCGTCACAGGACGATGTTGTGAAGCAGTGATTTTCCATTTCCCCCCCTTGGTATAACAACACTTGTTGAAATTGTACTGGCCAGGCGAAGTCTGAGCATTGAGACTTACACAACTAAGATTATTCAATAAAACTTTGCTCTTTTTATCATCATCCCTTCGTCTCCTGCCCCTGCTCTTCTCTGAGTCAAACTCTCAGGCTGATAGAAAACTGTTAACAGAGTCTTGAGGAACCAGACCAGACTTTCTGTTGACAGGTTTGCTCCACACACCAGACAAACGGATATCTTTAGACAAGATCCGGGGCTGGATTTGATATTTCTGACGTGAAGATTCCTCTGATCTAACACTATAATATTTATGACTCATTTCATTGATAATTACCTGTGATTGGGTTGTAGGCGTTCCCTATGTTTGTGAAGACGTTCCTGTAGGTTAATGTGATCTCAGTGGTAAAAGGACCAACATATCCTTCGCCAGATTCCATCAGTGCAGCTGAAAAAGCAATCTCTCTGTCTGTTGTTGAAAACATAAGCAATATTGTGATATATTACTGTATTACACTGAGAATGTATTCACTAAATTTAACATCACTCAAGCACATTGACCTCTGTTCTCTTTCCTCAACTCCTCCACTTGACTCAGAGTAAGATTTGAAGTTTCTGTGAAGGAATAAAGATTCTGTAAAATCACATTCACACTGATTATTGTAATAGATAACACAATTTACACAGTAAACTCTCAACTTTACACTGACATTTACACTATGTAATGTATTGCACTGGTGTTTTACTCTGAGGATCATTGATAAAAGAGTAATGTTTTGGTGAGGTACCATCAGTTTTCTTCTTCAGCTCTTCCAGGCTAATCGTCTGTTGTTCTGCAGCCTGTTCAGCATCTCTCAGTCGCGTCTCTAAAGCTCTGATGTTTGCTTTCTGCTCTGTGACCGTGATGGTCAGTTCTCTGATGTTTTCTTTCTGCTCTCTGTTGATTTCTTTCTGCTCTGTGACCGTGGTGGTCAGTTCTCTGATGTTTGCTTTCTGCTCTGTGACCGTGACGGTCAGTTCTCTCAGGGCTGCATGGATGTCAGGGAAGCACAGATGGCAGTATTGTTGGCTGTCAGTTGAAGCTTCAGCTCTCAAAGTGTCTGTTTGAGGTGGATTCTGTCTTCTGTCCTCAGAGCTGAGCTGTTGACTGATCTCGTTCTCATTGAGTCCTCCATTGACAAACACAAAGGTTTCCAACAGCAGCAGTAAACACACTAAACCCTTCATTCTTCACTGATGTCTGTTTCCAGCTCTTGCTCTGTCATCCCCACAGCCTCTCATGCACTGTAAAAAGTGATTCTGAGTTTTAGTCAGGTGGACAATAAAAATTATGTCCTGTCAACTTGCAGTGCCTCACTACACAATAGGATGCGTTATAACAACCTCAACTTAAAGGTAAATGGAAAACTTAAAATAATGTGTTCATATAACAACAAACCATAGGTTCTTTCAATTTCCTGCCTCATGCGCATGTGCCAGAAACTCTACGTCATGATGACGTACTAACGCATTTGAAATTGAACCAGACGCGCCATCGCCATTTTCTGCACAAGAAGACGAGATCACGACACGAGTTGCTGATGCGAGAGAAAAAAAGGCGACGAAGACGAAAGGAGATCTACAGATGGATTTTTATAGTAAGTACCCTGATTTGTTCTTTCTTTCATGTAAAATTTAGGCACGCACATTTTTGGTAGCTGTACAGTGTGTTAGACAGACACCGAGCTGCTATCGAGACGTGAGCAGAAAGAGATTTGACTAGTATATGTTAATGATAGTAAATATTGTACACATAAGTTACTTTTTAGCGTGTTCTTAATCGGATCTAATTTTTTTTTAGAAACACAGAATGACCATTAACGTTAATATCTGAAGCACCGCCGCTAGTCCATAATTAGTGTTGACCATTAACTTACTACTATAAATGCTTGATTTACGTTACTTATGTTAAACGGCCAGTTGTTATTTTTTTCAAATGACATACCATGCGTTTTTGAGCATGTGCAAACGGTGCTTCTTCTGTCGGCCTATATAGGCAACTTGCCATGATTTTGTATTAATATAATGTCAACTTTTTGTACATAAATCATATATATCATACATATTAATTTGTACACTTAGTTCATTATCACAAGATTCAACTTTTATGTCAATTGTGTTACCTGTGAAGCCCTAAAGAATCATCAATTTCAGGGTTACGTTATTTATATAAAACATTTTCACAATAAAAGCTATATTTACAGCCTGCTCAATTTTATATTGACAGCAACATCATAAGTATAACATTTAATGCATCACCAGAAATAGAAATAAAAAGTTGTAAAAAAAATTTGTTTAAGATGTTTTAGGTCTGCACAATTATGACAACATAATTTTCGATTATTCCCTTAAAATTGTAATGGGTGATTTATTAATTTCAAATGATTAAATGATGTTTTAAATAGCCTAGCTTTATCACAGTGGTTCTCAACTCGTTTGCCCATGGCACCCACATTTTTACATTTTACCCACATTTATGCCTATTATACATTTGTTTACAAAAAAAAATTTGTAGACTCAAAAAAATTACTGTCCCCCTTTACTTAACATAAACATAAACTGTAAGAATATGACTAATACTGATAAATAAACGCTTTACAAGGTTAAGCTATTTAATAGCAGTCCCAAACTAGTTCAGTCTTTTAAAAATGTTTTTTAAAAATAACAAAGTTAATATCAGACTATATACAAAATAAGACAAAGTGAACATAAATGGGTATTTTTGGGTTATGGAAACAACACTTACCATGGTAAATACACAATACTAATAAAAACTGTTAATACATCACGGAAACTGCTCCTGATTAATAAAATGAACATCATACCTGCATGCAAATCCTTCTCAGCTAACGCGTGAGAGACTTTATTTCAGCGTACACTTACGTCTATGGTAGTTCCTATTCCTATAACAATTACGTTATCGTGGTATCAGTAATCGCAATTCGATATTTGAATAGTTGTGCAGCCCTATGTTCAGTGAATATTTCTGAATGTAACATGTATATGTGTACTTAGATGGAGTTTTACTTTTTTATTTTTTTATTTGCAGGATCAGTATAGTGGAAGCAGAAATCGATGAGGTGGTGTTGCAAAATTTGCAGATTTTCCTCGCCCAACCTGCGTGCCTTAATCATCCACTACAAGCTTAAACACCGCCATCAGGCAAGTCACTGTTCACTCCCATGCATCTATATTTGGTCTGGTTTCACACTCAACTGGATTCTGTCGAACCCTGGTGTGTTTGTGTGCATATTATGTCATTGCAAACATGCACGGCGCATGATAGAAAACAACATGGGTCAATATATTGTGTTCTTTATTAATTCGGTGCTATTATGTGCAGCCGAGTGAACAACACAGGTTTACTCTGTGTGTGTGATGCTAAAGGTGGTATTCCGCTGCTTGCAAACAAACTCTTTTGAGGAGACAGTGGATTTCCAAATTTGTTGTCCACTCTAGCTCGTATCCAAGGTAAATCATCAACACCATCACCCCTCACATGCATTATATTTAACTAAATACTTCATAACAAGCTAAAACGCATGCGCAGGTCACATTACTTCCTGGACAAGTGCGCACCCGAGTCCGTGTTGCTTTCACATTCACCCGAACCGCATCACGGTTCGAGTGCAACCGAATAGAGACCACTTCTTCCAGGTAGTCTTGGCTTTGGTACCGCAATGCAAAAATGTGGACTAGTTTAGTTAAATAAAACTCTTGTAAGGGATGATAGTGTTGATCATTTATCTTTGATACGAGCGAGAGTGGGCCTTCAGTGTGTTCGCACATAGCGTGTGGAATCAGGACAACAAATTTGTAAATCCACTGTCTCCTCAAAAGAGTTAGTTTGCAAGCAGCAAAAGCCCACATTATACGACACAAACACACTCACACACCGTAAACCTGTGTTGTTCACTCAGCTGCACATAAGAGCACAGAATTAAAAAAAAAAACCTATATATTGACCCATGTTCTGTTTTCTATCATGCGTCATGCACGTTTGTGATGACGTAATAACACACCGTGTTCGATAGAATCCAGTTGAGTGTGAAACCAGACAAACACTGCCGGGGTCGCCGGGAACAATCGCGCTCAGGCTCAGAGTCCAGACCGCAGCAAACGAGACCAGTGTGAAAGCACCCTTTGACACTCCTGGTTTAAGTGACATGAGCTGGTTACATCCACTATTAAATCGTATTTTGGTGCTGAACAAAAATGTAACAAACAACTGTTGTTGTACCACATCACTGGTGATTTATTTACAACAAAAGTATACAACTGTACACATTTGAAATTAATGTTTTTATTTTTCAAGACAGAGGGAGGGGTTGAAAGGATAAATGAAAAGGAAAAACAAAGGATTTAACCAATAAAGCAGGTACTTTAACCATCCTATATTTTACAGACATCAAACCAAAGGATGAGGACTGCAGCATTGCTTGGCCTGCCGTGGTACATGCGAGAGACTCCTTCTAAATTCATGAAGATATGCGAGGTAAGCTGAAACCTTTAAAGGGTTAGTTCACCCAAAAATGAAAATTCTGTCATTAATTACTCACCCTCATGTCGTTCGACACCCGTCAGACCTCCGTTCATCTTCGGAACACAAATGAAGATATTTTAGTTGAAAGCTGATGCTGAGAAAGGCTTCAGATAGGCCTCCATTGGCATTCAGTACATTTACACTCCCAAGACCCATAAAAGGCACTTAAAATGTTGTTACAAAGTCCATCTCACCACAGTGGCTCTACAATAATTTTACGAAGAGACGACAATGGTTTTTGTGCGAAAAAAAAAAAATCAAAATAACGCCTTTATCCAACTTGTTCTTGTCTTCCTTGTGTGCCTCCACGACGCATGCGTGAGAATATGAGCAGATCCGGCGTTCGGACACATGACCCAGAAGGGATTTGTTTACAAGCAGAGGAAGACACGCGTGTCTAAGCTGTTGGATTCTACATTGATCGTGCTTTAGGTCTCGGCGTAGTGCTCAAATGGGGCTAAAGTGCGCATTTCATGGATTCCCGAACGCCGGCGCTACGTCATTCTCGCGCATGCGTCGTGGAGGCACACACGGAAGACAAGAAGAGGTTGAATAAGGTTGTTATTTTGAATTTTTTTTTTCGCACAAAAACTATTGTCGTCGCTTCGTAAAATTATTGTAGAGTCACTGTGGTGAGATGGACTTTGTAATGATGTTTTAAGTGCCTTTTATGCGTCTTGTGAGTGTAAATGTACTGAATGCCAATGGAGGCCTATCTGAAGCCTTTCTCAGCCATCAGCTTTACACTAAAATATCTTCATTTGTGTTCCGAATATGAACGGAGGTCTTACGGGTGTCGAACGACATGAGGGTGAGTAATTAATGACAGAATTTTCATTTTTGGGTGAACTAACCCTTTAAGACAAAACAAGGGAAAAATTTACATTAGATCTCTTAATTTGCTGGGGTCTGGGGACTTTAAATTGTTTGTGAAATTGGTTTTAACTAATAGTACCTTAATTTTGTTTTCATTCTACAAAGCCCAGTGACCGAGGGTGTGGTGATTCCTAGTGGTTGTGGAAAATGTGATGGAACCTCTGCCTGAATTCTACAATGACGTTGCCCTGGTGATTGAGGAAGAAGTGGTGATGCGTCACCTGAGTGACATACCTAATGCTTTTCTGAACCTGATGGGCCTGGTGTACGCATTAAACCTTGACTACCCAAAGGAATTAAAATTCACTTTTGAAGTGATACAGCGCCTGTTCATTGGAGTTGGATCAGACTGTTGCACCGCAAGAGTTCACTCATTGAAGAGCAAGTTGCTGAGATGAGAAACAATTTTCTCCTCCTTGCTACTATTAGCACTTACACTGTTACACGGTTTTAAAGTTTAAGACCATTGTTATTTTAGATCTCATTGTTTTAAGTGTAACATTGGTATTCTTGAAAGACTGTTTTCTTGTTACCTTGTCCTGCTGCTCTTTCCTTGTCATGTTTGACATTTGATTGGGAATTGAAGACACTGTTTTATTTGAAGTTGTTAAACACAGCTTATTGTGAATTCTTCATGTACACTTGTTCCTGTAAGGAAAATATCTGATCATGACAATAATTATTTGTACTATTCTCTAAGAATGGGTCTGTGCATAAAAAAAGAGCATTTCTTGTGATGTTCTTATATCTTTGCAAGCTAATTCTTTTTGTCTGTTTTTGGGTACTGTGCATCTGTTTAAAAAAATAAATGCTGAGAGATTCAATTTTGCAGTTGTGTTCATTAAAAAATCTGGTTCCAGGTAGATATCTAGAACTTCTTGTCAAAGCAAGCAATGAAGTCTAGTAAACTCAAAAAGTTAAGTTGTGATGTTGAGGAAAAAATACTATTTTATGTCAATTAAACTTGGTTAATAGTTGTGAAAACATGAAAAACTAAGTTCAACCAATATGTTTTTAAGTTGACTTAACAAAAAAATATAAATGCTTATTAATTGATACAGTACGTTGTCCCAATTTACTGCAAGTTATTTCAACAAATACATATAAGTTGGGTTAACTTAACTACTAATGCTGGCTAAACTTAACTGAGTCAATGCAACAAGATGACTTGACCAAGTCAAGTTGTGTCAACAAATCATTTTTTACAGTGTGTGCCTTTATACCCCTGTTGTTTACCGCTCAAGTTAGGTTCTAATCTTTTTTTTTATTGACACAAGTTGTAACTTTCCCAAAGTTTCCAAGATCCTTCTCAAGGCCTCACAGGTGTTCGCTGTCTGCCTTTTCATGTCCTTGAACTCCAGCAAACTCCACCAAGATGGCTGATTTTCTTTTAAGGTTCTAGGAATAAACCCACAGTAGAATCACAGGTTCTGCCAGAGAGTGCAACCAGTTTAACATTTATACATTTGGCAGATGCTTTAATCCAAAGCAATATATACTGTTTGATTGTGCACGTCTATTTCCTATTCTCATTTTACCCTTTGTTTGTCATTGCTGTGTATTTATATTCTAGTCAAATTTGTGCAAAATCACTAAGTGGTTTACGGTTTATTTGTGTTTTTATCAATACTGTATTGTGCTTTTCTTACAAAAGGAGTTACCAGTATTGACAGTGATTGTGTGATTCTATAAGAAAGGCTTTAACTCTGTCACTCACACACACCCACACACACACACACACACACACACACACACACACACACACACACACACACACACACACACACTGGTGCGTGACCTCAACATGACATGAACAGCTGTATTTTTATGAACTAACGTTAACAAAGATGAACAAATGTATTGCTCATGGTTAGTTCATGTTAGTTAATACATTAACTAGTGAAACCTTATTGTAAAGTGTTACCAAAAAAGTTATTTTAAATTGTAAAAATATTTCACAATATATAAATACACACAGTTTTTGCTGTATTTTGGATCAAATAAATGCAGCCTTGGTGAGCAGAAGAACACCAAGTACAGTACAAAATAGTACAGTTTCCAAACTTTTGACTGGTAGTGTATATGGAATAAAACAAAACTAGAGGCGTTTGCAGACTTTCTGTCTTAGTATTAAGTCTGATAGAAAATCAGCAAATTCTGTGATAAAGTCTGTATGGTGTCCTGGTGGCCTGTATACAGTAGCTAACACAAAGTCTAATGGGATTTATCATCTACACTAGAAGCACCAATGCTTAAAAAATAATTATATTTGAAACTAGACCTCTGAGTAATACTAAATATATGATTATAAATTACAGCAACACCTCCGCCTTTGCCTTTCAGATGGGGCTCATGTTTATAACAGTAATCTTGGGGGTGGACTTTTACCGTTAAAGAATAAGAGGTTAAAGAACAACAACTTTAACGGAGTCAGATAAATTATATTAAACTGAATTATGCTCATCATCCTTCAACTGCTTTTTGTCCTAATTATTGGTTAAAACAGCAGCGTAAGCTTCCAGCCTTGAGCCACTGATGTGTGCTCGTATCATTCGGTGGACTGAGTTAATCATTATATGTGTGCTTTTCCTTCACATGAAAAATATCCTGAGTTATGGGAAAGTGCAAGAATCTGCACTTCTGATAATGTGTTCATGGACATCTGCTAGACTGAAACGTCTGAATTTGTTGTGGTAAGATTATGTTTTTATCTGTTTTTCTTCATCATAGGCTCGCCAGGGTGTGTAAACCTCCATAAATTACATAGTGGTTCATCAATAATGAAAGGATATTTTAGACACATGTAAAAATGACATTAGGCTGTTAAACAGCTTCAGATCAGACCCTGAACACACACACACACACACACACACACACACACACACACACACACACACACACACACACACACACACACACACACACACACACACACACACACACACACACACACGGATTCATATCACACAAAGAACTCTTATGCAAAGAAATAAATAATTCATTATTTCTGAATCTGGATTTATTCCGATAAGGAACCACATAAATAAATGATATTTTGCCTGTAATTATGGTCACATTAACTAAATGATCCTTCTCATAATCTTACAGATGGAACAAAGACACTTGTGTAATAATTTCAAACAGACTTTGGACTGAACACTGAACTGAAGCATTTAGAGTAAGAGCTCATGGGGTCTTTAATCTTCTCTCAAATTAAGATAAACAGCATTTTGAAGGATTATATAAACACACATAAACTGATAATGTACTGAGAATAAAAACTCCAGTGATACATGTCCAATAAACTGATGTTCAGCTTTCCAAAAGCAATATTCCAACACACAGGAATACATACTAGACGTGAAACTGCAGAGAATGAACAAAATGTATAATATTTGTCTGTGTGTGTTCCAGATATTCTTTTTGTTGTGGGGACCAAATGTCAAAAGAATAGTAAAACCTGAATTTTTTGACATTGTGATAAGAAACTATCGATCCCCATGAAGAAAACACATTATAAATCATAATAAATTGTAATAATAAATTGAAAGTGTTGCTTGTGTCCTGAATAAACTTTGAAGACTTTGATTTAATCTCTTGTGTGAGACATGATATGTCAGAGAGTGTCTGTGTGTGTGTGTGTGTGTGTGTGTGTGTGTGTGTGTGTGTGTGTGTGTGTGTGTGTGTGTGTGTGTGTGTGTGTGTGTGTGTGTGTGTGTGTGTGTGTGTGTGTGTGTGTGTGTGTGTGTGTGTGTGTGTGTGTGTGTGTAATCACGCTGAGAGCAGGTTTATGGTCACTCAAGATTTCCCTTTACTGGGCCGGTAGACTACAGACAAAATTGGGACAAACAAGAGCAAAAGCTGGTTCTAGTGCAGTTCATCAACGTTGTATGAGAGTCAGCAGAGAGAGATGTAAGCTCTGCTGAATATACATTATAAGGGGATCGTGAGCATATAGTGGACAAAAACTCAAAATAAAGCATTTTGATTTACTTCAGTAATGTCAGACCGTTTGCTTCATGATGATGAATTGTTTTATTGGAACAATGTTTCTGTTTTATTGTGTTAGGCATTTTGGTTTGTGTAATTGATACAATAAAGAAAAAAAATGCATGAAAAGGGGGCAACTTAGTATTAAATAATACAAAATTCAAACTAAACAAACCACCCTTAATGTGATGTATAATAATTGAGTATTTATCAGTTATTAACATAGCTTTCTTGTTTTGTTTTGTTTTTTTAACCAATTTAAGAGACTCAGAATATATGTCAGTTTCAATTTAGAATAATTTAAAACATGGTCTTAATTTGGAACATGTTGATTTATGAATATGAATATGGAACTTACCTAATAAAATAAAGAGATTTACAATATTACATAAACTCCTATCTTTACAATCAAAGTAGGTTTCCCTTCAAGTGTGATTGTATGTGTTGTTTTAGATGCCAAATAATGTTCAACACTTTTCCAGAATGTAAAAAGAAAATGAACAACCATAAAAGAGATGGGTTAATGATTCTTGTTCTGTCTTACAAAAAATACAATAATTATCAACAGGCGTGAATTTTGAGATAAACACGTTTGTGGGATATGTTGTCACAGGGTGTTTTGGTGTTGGTTCATGTTCATGTTTCATGTTTTTAGTTCATCACATTTACTGTCATGTTTCTAAGTTTGTCTTGTTCCTTTTCGTTCAGTCACTACGACGTAACGTTAGTGACTAACGAATGGGGGTTTCGCTTAGAAGCCTATCATCTTCGAGCTTAGAGAAAACGCCCAATGGCGTGCCAATGCCATGGGGCATGCGGAATTTGCATATGTAACTCCGCCTCACCGCGTGAGTATATAAGGAAGTACGTGGCAATATCGCATTATGTTTCTGCTTTCGGAGCCAAGAGTACCTACCTCTTCACTCCTCACAAGCCTTCTGAGACTCTGTCAGCCTCTTCGAGACGAGCGGCTTTCCAGTCGGTGTTGGTGTGACGGCGCGTTCCAGTGATCGCATACTTCCTGCCTGCTGATCTGCGCAGTGGTCTGCTAGACGGCTGGTGTGTGTTTCCCTGGGCGCTTCGGCATCGACTGTGAGGTTTCCTCTCACAAAAAGAGCTTGCGCGTGGCACGTCTTTTTCAAGACGGCTCGCCCGTGCACTTCCGGGTGCGATCGATCTCCGCTGCTGTCTATGGGCGCATTCACTGCCCAGCGTGTTTGGGCTTCAGCACGTTCGGGCAGTGTTTGCTGATGTGTCACGTTTCCATTGCGGGAACGTGACCATTTCGATGTCGCGGTCGAGACTCAATGATCTCCGTGAGGAGGGAGAGTCCCCTCTGCCACACCCCAATCTACCGTCCCCGAGTGAGATGGTACTTTGGCTGGTGGCCAGGGTGACCTGAGGGCGGTGCCGTGGTATTAAAGACCCCGACGATCATTCCTCGGGCCACGCCCCCCTCTCGCACATCGCTTCCCGCGAGTGTTGGACTGAAACAGCGGCCCGTCTCTGACGCCTCGTTCGTTCAGTTCACGCTCCGGATAGCAGTGAGATGTCGATCGCCGCATCCCAAGGTGGGCTGGAGTCCTTTGGGGATGACGATTAGGTTGTGCTCCGCCTCCAGGTGTGTCAGCGCTGCCTGATCCGACCTAAAGTTGACAGCCATGTTATCTCGGGCAGCCGCGAGTCTCGCGCTGGTGTGGAACTCCGCCCAGTCGCGAGTGCTCGTGGTTGCACGATTGATTTTTGGGGGCGGCACCCGACAGCTGTTGGGCCCCGCCCCCAATGCCTTTCGCTCCCGGGGTGCATGAGGAGATCACGCGGTCCCGGAAGTCCCCGTGCTTCCCGCGACCGTTTGGTGGCCTCCTCCGCCTTCTCTGCCCTTGATGGGACCGCGGCCTAAGGGTACACTGGGGCCCCCTCACCCCCACTGTTGAACTCTCTGTTGCGCACTACGGTGTCCACAGAGGGCTTTGACATGGCGTGGTGTGGCTGTCCTAAGCACCCTCCCAAAGCCTGTGGGCTCGTCTACTTCGGTGGCGTGGTCCTGCAGAGCTACGGGCAGGCCACCACCCCTTTGCACATGCACAAGGGTGGAGCCGACCCAGGGCTCTTCAATGAGCTGCGTGCCGCAACTGATCCCGCCCCGGGCGGTGAAGGTGGCCACACGCTCCCTGGGTCGGCCGATGTCCACAGCTGTGGTCCGGGAGAACACCTGGCCTTACCTGGTGGGTTAGGGTTAGGGTGGGTTAGGCTGATGTTCAGCTTTCCAAAAGCAATATTCCAACACACAGGAATACATACTCGACGTGAAACTGCGAATGGACAAAATGTATAATATTTGTCTGTGTGTGTTCCAGATATTCTTTTTGTTGTGGGGACCAAATGTCAAAAGCATGGACGTTGAGCGGGCCCGCCTCCTCAACTCACCCATATCCCAGGCTGGCCTCTTCGGCGGCGCGGCTGAGAACTGCGCCCAACGGTTCTCGGCCGCCCCAGAGCAGACTGAGGCTGTAACACGTACTGCCCCGGCGGTCGCATCCTGAATTTCCTTGACGACTGGCTCATATACCCCTTTTCCACCAAAGCAGAGCCAGAGCTAGATCGGAGCCAGAGCCTAGTTTCAAATCGGTTCTTTGTGTTTCCACACACAAAGCCCCAGCTCCGAGCCAGGAAAAGTGGTTCTTAAGTAGCACCAAAACATTGCTGGGCTAGAACAGGGCTAGAAGTAAGAACCGATTACGTCAGGCGCTGGGGGCGGGGTCAACAAGACGAACACAAACTTGAGATCCGCCATGGTTGAAATAGCAGCTAATGGAGCTAACAGCTGCTGTTCGTTTGTAATCTCCGTCTATACAAATTACGGCGAACTACATGAATGCGTTGGATTCGCTGTGTTTGCATTGTGTTTTGATGCCGATGTAGGATCGTAAAGCCATGTGAATGAATAGTTACGCAACGTTTGTATTGTTGATGGAAGGCTTGTTCGCAGCGGTGCTGTGCAGAGACCGATCGCCGTATGATAAGTCCAGCGAGAGCATATGACTCCTTATGCTTCTGATTCACTCATGCGTTTTTTTTTATATCATACGTGGATCGGTCTGCGCAGTGACGATGCATCTCGAACAAGCCTGGTGTGTTTGTGTTTCCCGCTGCCCAGGGTTGCCAGGTTTTCACAACAAAACCCCGCCCAATTGCTACTCAAAACAAGCCCAATCGCGTTCCAGGGGGGGATTCCCCAGTAAAAATCACATTTGGGGGTAAAATATGTGTTTTTTGGCATGGTTGCCTACTAAAATTCTCATTCCCGGGGCTAAATATCACATAATTGGGGTCGCTTCATCCCGCGGACATGAAAAAACAGCCCGCGGCAAAACCACATACTTGGCAACATTGCCGCTGCCTCGCTAGCGTTGCTGAGAGAGATGAGACGTCTACAGTGACGTAAGACATGGCTCTGTTGTGGCTCTCAGCAGGTGGAAAAGCAAACCGGTTCTTAGAAGGCTCCTCAGTCGAACCAACTATGAACTGGGACTAGCTCTGGCTCTGAATTAGCTCTAGCACTGCCTTGGTGGAAAAGGGATAATAATGAGTCACTCTCGAGAGCAGGTTTGCGGACACAGAGATCTGGTTCTCCACCACTTAGCCCGTCTGGGCCTTCGGGTCAACTGGGAAAAGAGCAACTGCGCCCCGTGCAGAGGATCTCTTTTCTCGGTTTGGAGATCGACTTGGTCGCCATGTGCGCGCAGCTTACGAGCGAGCGCGCGCAGCCTCTGCTGACTTGCCTCCGTCAAATCGAGAGCAAGAGTGCGGTTCCACTGAAACTATTTCAGAGGCTCCTGGGGCATATGGCATCTGCAGCCGCGGTGACGCCGCTCGGATTGCTTCATATGAGACCGCTTCAGCACTGGCTTCGCGATCGAGTCCCGAGATGGGCATGGCAGTCTGGCACGCTCCGGGTCCAAGTGACTCGGGCCTGCTTACAGACGCTCACCCCGTGGTCGAACCTCAGTTTTCTACGGGCCGGTGTGCCCTTAGAATGAGTTTCCAGGCATGTTGTCGTATCGACGGATGCCTTTGCCACTGGCTGGGGTGCCATGTGCAATGGACAAGCAGCCGCGGGCTCCTGGACAGGACCCCAGCGCCTCCTGCATGTCAATTGCCCCGAGTTGCTGGCAGTACAGTTCGCCCAGCACCGCTTCCAAGCGTTGCTGAAGGGTCAACATGTGCTTGTCCGGTCAGACAACACGGCCGTAGTAGCGTACATCAACCACCAGGGCGGTCTACGCTCCCGCCTTATGTCTCAACTCGCCCGCCATCTCGTTCTATGGAGTCAGAAGCGCCTGAGGTCCCTTCGTGCTGTCCATATTCCGGGAGTCCTGAACCACGCAGCCGACGAGCTCTCACGGTTTCAGCCTCTCCCGGGACAATGGAGACTCCATCCCCAGACGGTCCAGCTGATTTGGGAACAGTTCGGGACGCGCAGGTAGATCTGTTTGCCTCCCACGACTCTTCCCACTGCAGCCTGTTCTATTCCCTGACCGAGGGCACGCTCGGCACGGATGCACTGGCGCACAGCTGGCCGCGGGGCCTACGCAAATAGGCGTTCCCCCAGTGAGCCTACTCGCACAGCTCTTGTGCAAGATCAGGGAGGACAAGGAGCAGGTCCTTTTGGTCGCCCCGTACAGGCACGGCCGGACCTGGTTCCCCGAACTCATACTCCTTGCGACAGCCCCTCCCTGGCCTATTCCTCTGAGACCGGACCTCCTTACTCAGAGACGGGGCACCCTATGGCACCCGCGTCCCGACCTGTGGAGCCTCCACGTGTGGCTCAATACTCCTGGACAGGACGCGGCAGGTTTGAGTGGCCTGCCACCTACGGTGGTCGCCACCATCACTTCCGCTAGGGCAGAGTCCACTCGGCATGCCTATGCGTTGAAGTGGTACCTCTTCGTCACCTGGTGCTCTTCCCACCAAGAAGACCCCTGGAAATGCCCGATCGGGTCTGTGCTCTCGTTCCTCCAAGAGGGGTTGGAGCGAAGGCTGTCTCCCTCCACTCTCAAAGTTTATGTGGCCGCAATATCTGCCCACCACGATCTCTTGGAGAACAAAAAGGTAAGTCAGCACAACCTGGTCATCAGGTTCCTGAGGGGGGCGAGGAGACTGAATCCTCCTCGCTCTCCTCTCGTACCCTCTTGGGACCTCTCAGTAGTTCTAAGTGCTCTGCAGAGGCCTCCCTTTGAGCCTTTGCGGTCGGTTGATATTAAGTTCCTGTCTATGAAGACGGCTCTGCTGACCGCATTGGCCTCCGTTAAGAGGGTCGGGGACCTGCAGGCATTTTCGGTTGACGAAGCGTGCCTGGAGTTCGGGCCGGCTAACTCTCACGTGATCCTGAGACCCCGGCCTGGATATGTGCCCAAGGTTCCCACCACTCCATTCAAAGATCAGGTGGTGAACCTGCAAGCGCTGCCTTTGGGGGAGGCAGACCCAGCCTTGGCACTGCTCTGTCCAGTACGCGCCCTCCGCGCCTACGTAGACATGACGCAGTGTTTCAGGACCTCAGACCAGCTCTTTGTCTGTTATGGTGGAGAGCGGAAGGGAAGTGCTCTCTCAAAGCAATGGCTGTCTCACTGGATAGTGGACACCATTGTTTTGGCTTACCAGCAGCAAGGTCGACCATGTCCCCTTGGGGTTCGGGCTCACTCCACTCGGAGTGTCGCCTCCTCTTGGGCTCTAGCGCATGGCGCCTCGCTAACAGACATCTGCAGAGCTGCAGGCTGGGCGACACCTAACACATTCGCCAGATTCTACAATCTCCGAGTGGAGCCAGTGTCCGACTATGTACTCGCCCCCCCGAGGGGCCGGTAATGGGCCAGGCTCAGGTGTCTTCGCTTGCTCGCCACTCCAATCCTCGGACTGGATACGTGCGATATCTCCTCAGGTGAGCTCCCCGAGAGCCCTGAGTTCCTCCAGCACTGCTTACGCCGATACCTGTGTGTCTGCCCTCTAGCGAGCCCAGACCCTCGTGTCCGGCCAGGTGCCCCGTGTGCATGTATTTCACCGTAAGTCTCCGCAGTGAGCGGGTTTCTTCCCTTGGCGTGTCCCCGCCACCCCTAGGGTTAAAAATCCACCTTCGGCTGGTACCCTAGAGTTTTCCCATATGCAGCCCTTAGCGGGTCATATGTGTACTCTTAAGTCCTCCCCACGGGTAGGAATCTTGGCATTCCCTCACTGGGATATGCTTCCCAGTGTACCTTGGTATTCCTGTGTTAAGTGGGAGTCCTTCGTCCGTACTAGTCTTACGACAGGGTACTCACACTTACGCAGGGCACTGGAAGACAGCTGAGTGGCGGGATTATATTGGGACCCCCATTCGTCAGTCACTAACGTCACGTCGTAGTGACTGAACTAAAGGTAACGTCTCGGTTACGGATGTAACCCTCGTTCCCTGAGGAGGGAACGGAGATGTAACGTCCCGTTGCCACATCAGCTGTGCTACCTGGTACGCAGGAGTTCAGTCTTGGCTCCTCAAGCAGGTAACATAATGCGATATTGCCACGGACTTCCTTATATACTCACGCGGTGAGGCGGAGTTCCGTATGCAAATTCCGCATGCCCCATGGCATTGGCACGCCATTGGGCGTTTTCTCTAAGCTCGAAGATGATAGGCTTCTAAGCGAAACCCCCATTCGTTAGTCACTAACGTTACGTCTCCGTTCCCTCCTCAGGGAACGAGGGTTACATCCGTAACCGAGACGTTCTGTCAGCTTCCTGGTTTTGTCATGTGTTTCATTGTCATGTGACTCCCATGCCCTGTGATCTTGTGTCTTGTCCTGTCATTGGTTCATTGTTTAATTACGGTTCACAGGTGTCACTTGTCTTGTCATTAGTCTCAGTGTATTTAAGCCCTCATGTTTGCCGTGTGTCCTTGTCTGTTATTGATGTTGTAACCTGCTGTGTAGGTGAGGTTTATGTTTAGCCATGTCAAGTCTTTGTTTTATGTTTTGTTATTTTTGATTAAACTGCACTTGGGTCCAACAACTTGCCTCGTCAGTAGAAATCCGTTACAGAATAACAGACCACCAAACATGAACCCAGCAGTGTCTCTGCTACGTCTTTGTCAAGGCCATCGCAACATTGAGGACTATGTGGAGGAGTTTTTTGGACTATGTCAGGAGGTGTCAAGTTTAATGAGGTTGCCCTTAAGGGCATTTTCCTTAATGGACTGCATGACCTCTTGAGGTACTTGATGCCTGAAAGTACCTCTTCAGGGATTCTAGCAGATTACATAGACCAAGCCCTGCTGTTGAGTGGTTCTTCCTTTACTGTGGGAACGGTGGATGAAGAGCTCCACTGTCCCACAGTACCCTCCACATCAGTGAGTCCAGCCCACATCCATGCTCCAGCCCACGTCCATGCTCCAGCCCACGTCCATACTCCAGCCCAGGTCCAGGCTCCAGCCCACGTCCAGGCTCCAGCCCACAGCCCACGAGCCCGCTCCAGCCCACGAGCCCGCTCCAGCCCACGGGCCCGCTCCAGCCCACGGGCCCGCTCCAGCCCACGAGCCCGCCCAAGACAATTGGCTCGTCAGTAGAAATCCGTTACATATGTATTATGCAGTATTTTCACATGTAATTCCCTAACTTTGTTCATGATACAAAATCTAAAAGGAACAAGCCACACTCCACGCCAAATAATCTCAGAAAAATGACAATTCCAGAAAAATGTCCTATGAGGTGTTTTTTCTTTAAGTTTAGAAAGCATTTTCTGATATGCTTATTAGTACAATTGCTGTTCATAATATCCATACCTTTTACATAAAGAGTAAAATTAAAACCAGGAACTTCACTTTGTTTTTATAACTTTTCATTAGTTCTAATATGCCATTAGGTATAGATTTGAAAACTGAGTTATATTCTTTGAACGTTATCGGGAATGCCTTCTCTCTTAGAAAGGATTCATAGTTAAGTAATTATGTTATTACAATCAAAAAGGTCTTTTAAAACTTGTTCCCTTTAGTGATGCAATCATTACTCCATAATATGGACTTGTGTGGAGAAAAGTTGAAAAGTCAAAAGAATTCTCCCTAAAATAGAAATGTCTCCTTGAAGCCATAAATTCAGTAATGTTTTGGTTTTATTCAATTTAGGCGAAAAATTAAGTTGTTGACGTTCCTTGTGATCCTTGCAGATATGAATACCTAAGTATTTATTTAGTGCTGATTGACGCTCCTGCCTGATCGATTGCTCCTGTCTGCCTGCTGTGTCTGTTGCTCTGTCTGTTGCTCTGTAGCTCAAGTCTGTAGCTCTGTAGAGCCTTGCTTACGTTTGAATCTTTATTTTGATATTTCCTCTTTCTTCTACTGCTAAATATAACTTACTCATCACCATACATTGTTTAAAAATTGCCTATCACGTTAAATTTGACATCGCTAGCTTTTAATCTAAATCACCATTACACGTTAGCATTTTGCTAGCCTGTTAGCTTGTTATCTCTGCACCCGGGTCTCCCTTTTTCTGAGTTCATAACTTGGATTAGTAAATTGTGTCCAGCAAACGATTGTGGTAAGTGGTAAATTGGATTAATCAACAAACACGGTAAGTCATGTCTTCTCCTGTCATTATCACCTGCACTGCATGTCGCATGTTTAGTGTAGGCTTCTCCGCTGGCGAACAGGGCTTCACATGTGATAAATGTAAGGAGATAGTTAGGCTGAAGGAGAAGATTTCAGAATTAGAAACACGCATCCATACTTTATCTGAGAGTAGTGAGGATGTAACAGCTTTAGACACTGATTTGGATGCGAATAGCTTAGTGAACTCTGTACATTCTTCGGTTCCGGCTGCAGGGCCCTCGCAGCAGGGAAACTGGGTAACAGTGAGGCAGCATAGTCGCAGACCAAAGAACCGCTTTTCCGTTCCGGTTAGAACATCAAACAGGTTCTCCCCTCTCAGTGAAGCACCCACTGAGTATCCTGTTGAAAGTGCCCTAGTCATTGGCGATTCTATTACACGGAACGTGAAGATAGAGACACCAGCCACCATAGTCACTTGTTTACCGGGAGCCAGAGCACCTGACATCAAAGCAAATTTAAAAGTGCTGGCTAAAGCTAATCGTAAATTCTCTAAGATTATTATTCACGTCGGCACTAATGATGTTCGACTTCGCCAGTCGGAGATCACCAAAATTAACATTAAAGAGGTGTGTGAACTCGCTAGTACGATGTCTGAGGCTGTTTTTTGTTCTGGACCGCTCCCGGCAAAAAGGAGTGATGAGATAGTTAGCAGACTATCATCACTCAATGGCTGGTTGTCTAAGTGGTGTCTGCAAAATAACATAGGGTTCATAGACAATTGGAAAAGTTTTTGGGGCAGACCTGACCTGTTGAAGAAGGATGGCATCCATCCCTCTTGGGGTGGTGCCGCTCTTCTCTCTAGTAATCTGGCACATAGTCTTAGAGCTAAACCTTGACTCACTAGGGCCCAGGTCAGGAAGCAGACAAACTGGCTAAACCGACCGTCTGCTAGCTGTCTCACGTTACCGGAGTCAGATAAATCCCAGCACATAGAGACTCTTTCACCTAGATATTATCATATAGAGACTGTGTCTGTTCCCCGAATTAGTAAATACAAAAAAACATCAAAACCATTCAACAGTAAAAATGTAATTGATGTCCAAAAAATAAACAAAAGATATAATACAGATGAACAATTGATAAAGCTTGGGTTGCTGAATATTAGATCCCTTTCCCCAAAAACACTTATTGTTAATGATATTATTACAGATAATAATCTAGATGTGCTCTGTTTGACAGAAACCTGGCTAAAACCTGACGACTACATTACCTTAAATGAGTCCACCCCCCAAGATTATTGTTATAAACATGAGCCGCGTCTGAAAGGTAAAGGGGGAGGGGTTGCTGTAATTTATAATAATATCTTCAGTATTACTCAGAAGTCTAGTTTCAAATATAATTCCTTCGAAGTTTTGGTGCTTTATGTAACGTTATGTAGTGTACATGATAAAACCCGTTCAACATTTGTGTTAGCTACTGTATACAGGCCACCAGGGCATAATACAGACTTTATCAAAGAATTTGCTGATTTTCTATCAGAGTTAGTACTGGCCGTAGATAAAGTACTAATTGTTGGTGATTTTAATATCCATGTAGACAACGGAAAAGACGTATTGGGATTAGCATTTAAAGACACACTAAACTCTATTGGAGTTAGGCAACACGTGTCAGGAGCCACTCATCGCCATAATTATACTTTAGACCTAATATTGTCACATGGAATAAATGTTGATACCGTTGAAATTCTGCAGCAGAGCGATGACATCTCAGATCATTACTTAGTATCATGTATACTTAATTTAGCTAAGGTTGCAAAGCCGCCCCCTCGCTTCAAAAATGGCAGGACAATCACTGCCGCTACTAAAGATTGCTTTTTAAATAATCTTCCTCATCAGTATCATCTGCTCAGCATCCCAGATAGTATAGAGGAACTCGATGTTGCAACAGAAACTATTGACTCTCTCTTTTCCAGTACTTTAGACACAGTTGCTCCTCTGCGCTTAAAGAAGATTAAAGAAAATAGTCCAACGCCGTGGTACAATGAGCACAACCGGGCCCTTAAAACAGCAGCCAGAAAAATGGAGCGCAGCTGGAAGAAAACAAAATTAGAGGTATTTCGTAATTCGTGGAAAGAGCAGATGATCACATACAGAAAGGCCGTAAAAACTGCTAGATCTGCTTATTTCTCAACTCTCTTGGAAGAAAACAAACACAACCCAAGGTATTTATTCGATACAGTGGTCAAATTAACCAAAAATAAAGCTTCAACTTCTGATGATTGTAAACAGCACAGCAGTAATGACTTTATGAACTTCTTCACATGTAAGAATGATAATATTAGGAAAAATTTTTTAACCATGCAGTCGTCTACTACAGTATCACATCAGACAGAGCGTTGTAGTGTCACTGAGGAAAAATTACACTCATTCACTGCTATAGGAGAAGAAGAATTGGCTAAACTCGTTAAATCATCAAAATCGACAACATGTATGCTCGACCCTATACCAACTAGGCTATTAAAAGAGATGCTACCAGAGGTCATAGATCCTCTTCTTAATATCATTAATTCATCTTTGTCATTAGGATATGTACCGAAAACTTAAGTTGGCTATTATTAAACCACTTATTAAAAAAACGCAACTTGATCCTACAGAATTAGTCAATTATAGACCAATCTCAAATCTACCCTTTCTGTCATAAATACTTGAAAAGGCAGTGTCTTCACAATTATGTTCCTTTTTTAGAAAGAAATGGTATCTGTGAGGATTTCCAGTCAGGATTTAGACCGTATCATAGTACTGAGACTGCTCTCATCAGAGTTACAAATGATTTACTCTTATCATCCGATCGTGGCTGTATCTCTCTATTAGTGTTACTCGATCTTAGCGCTGCATTTGATACTATTGACCACAACATTCTTTTGAATAGACTCGAAAATTATGTAGGTATTATTGGAATTGCTTTATCATGGTTTAAATCATACCAATGCGACCGTTATCAGTTTGTAGTAGTAAATGAAGATATGTCACACCGATCGCAAGTTCAGTATGGAGTACCACAAGGCTCAGTGCTAGGACCGCTACTCTTCACCCTGTACATGCTACCACTGGGAGATATCATTAGGAAGCATGGCGTTAGTTTTCATTGTTATGCTGACGATACTCAGCTCTATATTTCTTCACGCCCTGAAGAAACTTATCAATTCACAAGATTAACGGAATGCATAGCTGATATAAAACATTGGATGACCGGTAATTTCCTGCAACTCAATTCAGAAAAAACTAATTTTTTAATTATTGGACAAAAAAGCTCCACAAGTAGTAACCTAGAATACTGTCTAACACTTGATGGCTGTTCTGTCAAGTCCTCGTCGTCAGTGAGGAACCTGGGTGTGCTCTTTGATATCAATCTTTCGTTTGAAAGCCACGTTTCTAGCATCTGTAAAACTGCTTTCTACCATCTTAAAAATATATCTAAATTACGGCACATGCTCTCAATGCAAAATGCTGAACAGTTAGTTCATGCGTTCATGACCTCAAGGCTAGATTATTGTAATGCTCTACTGGGTGGTTGCCCTGCTCGCTTAATAAATAAACTCCAGCTGGTCCAAAACGCAGCAGCTCGAGTTCTTAATAGAACCAGGAAGTATGACCATATTAGCCCAGTTCTGTCAACACTGCACTGGCTGCCTATTAAACATTGCATACATTTTAAAATCTTACTTATTACTTACAAAGCACTAAATGGTTTAGCTCCCCAATACTTGAGCGAGCTCTTAACATATTATACTCCATCTCGTCTACTGCGGTCTCAAAATTCTGGCCAGTTGATAATACCGAGAATATCCAAATCAACTGCAGGCAGTCGATCCTTTTCCTATTTAGCTCCGAAACTCTGGAACAGTCTTCCTAACATTGTTCGGGAAGCAGACACACTCTGTCAGTTTAAATCTAGACTAAAAACACATCTCATCTCATACACATAAAACACTTTTTCAATGAAATGATTGTTAGGCTGCATTAACTAGGTCAGCCGGAACCAGGAACACTTCCCATAACACCTGATGTACTCGTGACATCATCAGAAGAATGGCATCTACGCTAATGATAGTCTCTCTGTTTTATCCCAAGGTTTACTGCTGTCAGCCGGATCCGGGCCGTATCCAGTTCAGATGGTGGACCTGCGCCCAGAGAAGACCAACACAGGACCCCGAAGTGTCTGAGAGACCGTGATTAGACTCCCCCTGCAACTGCCTCATCGACACGGCATCTCAATAAACCCGTCTCCGGCGTGTTGACTCAGATTCTTCGAATATTACAATTAAATAATACTTAAATCGATATGTCATCCTTAATAAACCCGTCTCCAGCGTGTTGCCTCCGATCATTCGAATATTGCACTTTAATAATTATTTATTCAACATCATCCTCAATAAACCCGTCTCCAGCATGTTGCCCCCGGTCCCTCGAATATTCTGATCTATTATGACCTCTGAGCTGTAAAGCTGCCAGAATAATAATAATAATAATACCCTGTTTGTTAATTGGCCAGAGGAGAACTGGCACCCGACTGAGCCTGGTTTCTCCCAAGGTTTATTTTTCTCCATTAGGTCACCTAATGGGGTTTTGGTTTCCTTGCCACTGTTGCCTCTGGCTTGGCGTGCTCAGTTGGGGACACTACATTTTTCAACTAAACATCGAAATAAATCTAAATAATAAACTAAATTAACCATTTAAACTAAATTACTGATCTAATTATTGATCTAAAACCCACACTGTCACTGTATGATAATTGATATGAACTGATGACATCAGCGTTTTTTCCAGAATGAAAATACAGCTGAATAAAATTATGCTGCATTGTTTTCCTGTTTAACACTGTAAAGCTGCTTTGAAACAATCTACATTGTTAAAAGCGCTATATAAATAAAGTTGACTTAACTTGACTTGACTCTCTTTTTTTTGGGTTTATCAGGCAGCAGTGAAAATTGCCAGAAAGCCACATGAAATACATCTACATTGTAAGTAGGCTACACTCACTATGCTGTTTTCCCACGGTCTTCAAATTAAAAGGTGTAGACATAAAGATATCACCTTCATATAACAATGATCTTTCTTCCAGCCTGGTCATCCCGCTAGGGCTGTAATCTCCCAGTCGATTAGTCGATTATTAGTCGATACGTTCTGGCTCGACCAAAATTCTGATTGGTCGATTTTTTGCAGCGTTCATTTCATTAGTTTTGCCGCGTTCATTTCATCAGTTTTGCCGCGCCACGTTCATTTCATCAGGTGGAAAGCACTAATTGCTAATGGGGGTGTTTTCAGAGCACCCCTGTTTCACAGGTAACAGTCTGTCTTCAGAACACCCCCATTGTTTTCACTTCTTTTGGATTAGCCCAAACCACTGGAGAAGAGAGACAGATTGAAGAAGGCTAGTTTTCTTGTATATTATTTATTTAATTGTGAGCGTTTTTTCTGCTCTTGATCTGGCTTGTTTAATAAATGTAAATTTTTTATTAAAGTGGACGTGCCTTTTGTGTTTAAGAGTAAAAGCTTTAAGTTAATAGTCTATTCGTGTCTCAGCCGCTCAGCTCAGCTCCTGTTCGAGCTGCACAGCGGCTGAAATGATACTCTCTGTCAGTTATTATAATACATATGACAAAAACAATTGTCTAAATTATGTTGCATATTCCTCAAAACTTCTTGTGATGATATCTAGTTGACAACATATAGTACTATATTTTCGGAAGTCATAGGCTATGATATTGCGCAGATGCACGTGATGCAATGCTGTCAGAGCCGACAGACTCGTGTGTCAGACTCATTTCAGTGCAAAATAATCAGGCCAAAAACTATTTAATATACTGCAAATAGCCTACTAGTTTTGTATGTTTATTTATAATTCATTTAGGCAGACAACAAGGCTACCAAGTACTTGGCACAGTGCGCAGCTAATTCATTTAACGTTTTTTTTTCCTAACGTCATTTTAGTCGTTTTTTTGACGAAAATTTCAGGACTTCAGTCGACCAAGATTTTCTTTGGTTGATTACAGCCCTACATCCCGCACCTCTCCCATTAGAGGTCGGCCTGTTAATCCTTGTTAATAATGGCCCCAAAGTTCCAGAGATCATTGAGCTGCTGGACTGGCAGGACCAGCCTGACCAATATATCATGGTCCTGGAGCGTCCCTCACCCTGCAAAGATCTGTGGGATTTTCTAAACTTTCACGGTGGCACCCTCAATGAGGACAGGGCATGGTTTATCATTGCGCAGACAGCAATGGCTGCTCACATGTGCTGTAGCCGTGGAGTTTTTCACTGGGATATTAAGTTGGAGAACCTGCTGATCAACACAGAAACACTTGAGGTCAAACTGATTGACTTTGGATGTGGGGATATCCTGCCGAAATCTGGATATGAAAAACTCTGTGGAATGTATCATGAATCAGACCTGTAGTTTGGGACTTAAGTTCTAGTGACAAGTTAAATTGGTATCATATAAACCATATCTCAGCATTGTTTAAAACGAAATGACACCAGTCATTGGTGTTTCAAGCTCCAGACAAATCTCTTTCCTACAGGAACTCTAGACTACCGCCCACCTGAGTACTGCACAGAGGGAAAGTACCACGGGAAACCAGCTACTGTGTGGTCTGTATGAGTGCTCTTATTCCTGTTGGTGTGAGGACGCTTCCCAGGACCCAGAGACAGGCGGATGATTGATGACAACCAAGGGCGCCGCTAGCAATTTTGGGCCCTATGAAAGAATATGAGGTTGGGCCCCCCTAACACACCCATTCTGCACCAAACATACAGGCCAAGCTAGCTATCCAAAATCTAATACTGACCTATTACTCGAGCTCGCTCATTCCGCTCAGCGCTGCTCGCTCATAGGTATAGGGCTGTCCCCGACTAAAGTTTTTTATATAATAGTCAACGAATGGCTTAAATGAACAACTATATTAAGCACTTTTATTCATTTAATTACATAAATATGAGAGAATTCTAAACCCCAGCGTTTACGTAATATATTAATAATTACCTTAATGAGTATAGGCTACCTATAGCTATAATAGGCTATTATTATCCCCACTCAAGCACACGCATTAAGCTTGCCACAAAGAACCATTGATTATGAATGTGTCAAAAATAGCAAGGATACATTTTAATTGTTTATTAATAAACTCTAGAGTTTTCTGTGTCATGTCGGCTGACGGTGCTGACTCGCCATCTCCGCAGTAGTGGACGCGCATGCCAAGAGAGAAATGCACATTTTATTACATAATCAGAGAGTAGCCTATATCTTTTTGTTTTGAATTGTTTCGTTTAAAAGTAGACATTTCAAGCAACATATTTCTCATGTCTGTGAGACGCGCTCCAGTTCACATGCAATGCTATTAATGGCGCAGACGCGTCCATGTCACGTTTATATTGACTAATTGTTTATTAAATCCAGCCAATTGGTTTAGTCACTAGTAGTATTAGAAAGATTGAAAACTAATGAGAATTCAGTTCTCCTTTTGAGGAGTCTTTTCAAAGATATCTGATCCACTCCCCCAAAACCAGGTGGTTGTGTTGCAAATATTTACAACCCTTTTGTTCTAGTTGGAGTATTTAAGGCTGGGTAACCTAACACTTGGGGGGAACATTCTGTAGCCAGAACCCCCATGTGGTGCTGGGTCAGTGTCTTTGAGACACTGACCAAAACTGCATGTATTGTCCAGACATGATGACTCTTTTAATTTATTTTCATATTGCTTTGCAATTGTGTTTTATGTTTTTACGCTGATCAGTTGTGTACCATGGATTCTTGTTTATTTATTTACTTTTCCTGTCTGGCCAAAATAAATGTTAATCTTGATTTATTCTGTATCTTTCTGAAATCATTATTTTAGTAGGGTCCATGAGCAGTAAGTAGGTGCTACCGCAAATCTCTCTGTTGGGACAGATTATACTGAGGACTCCATAGCGGGAGCATTGAGCCATGCATGAGGGAAAATCAGATTTCTGACTGTCGGTGATATTATAAGTTGCAGCTTCGTGGCTATAAATAAAGGTACACTTTTTGTTATGAGTAAACCTGCGGGACTCATTTTACAATAGTTCACACTGCAATCCTCTGTAATATCAGAACTAACTAATTTGTGTCGTGAGAGCTAGTGAGTCGCGACACTATTGCCTCTGAGCGGTGCCGGGTCCCATGGAGGGTCCAGAGTGTCTGGCATGGAGTTCATTCTCTCAGTTGGTGTTATCAATATATTTTGAAATGAATAATGACATCAATTGGAGGGCCCAATTAATTCGAATTAGGCTACAAAAACAAAAAACAAAATTTCAAAGGGCACTCTCCCTAGACGGGGCCCTGGGTAGTCAGGTCCACTTTTCCCCCCACTACCACGCCCATGGGCGCATGTAATAAACTGTTTTCCCTTATTCATCGTGTCAGGCTGTCTGTTGCGATGTGTTCATCTCATGAGTTCATACCGCGATGACGATGAAAATTCGATGTATCAATCAGCCCTAGAATACAGGGTTCGTGAAGGCTGAATTTATGATGTCTAGTAACCGTGTGTTCGGTTACATATTTCATAAACTGTGAATGAATTTATACCGGGAGAGTAAAGGACCCCTGTCTGGTGTTTCATGATAAAGACTGGACTCTGTTTTACGACCGTGTCTGGAGGGATCTGAGCGATCGTGTGAGTGAACCTTTGTACATCGGTGAGTGGGACGGGCTGGTCCCGAACACCCGGTACCACGTGGTTGGTAATCATTCTAAAAAGAATCAGGATGAATATGTTTTCATATTCTGCTGTAAAGACAAGAAAGAGCTTTCTGACCGCATCGGAGATGGCCATCGAGGTGAACACGAGTTGTACAAGCTGGGGTTTTTGTTCAAGTAGAGCGATGTGTTTGTTGAATGGTATTTTTTCAACCATAAACAAAATGTTCAAGTGGAGCGACATGCATGAGGGATACAACAAAATTAAAGTACAGCTGTTCCACCCTGAGAGATCCCTGCACCGCGACTTGTACGATCTGCCGTCTCCGCCCATTCACTATAAAAGCAAGAAGTCAGACCTGCAGTTCATTAATATAAAATGTCTCAAGACTACGCTTCAGAACATGCTCCATCTGCAACTACGGTCTCTCTTTCGTCCCCGGACTTGAACCCCCGACGATAATGCTACCGATCATATGCTGACAGACATCCCTGGATCGACCGATACAGACAAAGGGTGGTTAGACAAATTCTGTACAGACGGCTGCTTCACGGACATCGGATTCAAAACCATAAAAGCCCCGATTGCTGCTGCAGCATCTCATCTGAAGCTGAAGGAACCTGTGAGGGCTGTGCTACAAATCATCCGAGCCAGCTTCAACATGCCTGCCTGTTTGAGCCACCCGCATACTTTTTCGATACCCACTTGGATGACCTGAACGGCAAACTGTTTAAACCTGATCTTCGTTCCATTATAGCCAATGCTGTCCAATCCAGACCAGATTCAAAGGACCGTCTGTGCGATTCTGCACGAATTGAGACGAGCCATTCATCTCTGCGATATTGGCTGGGCATTGCTTGTCTGTTTACGCCTTATAAATCTTTGTCAATAGAAATATTACTGATATATTATATACTTATATGATATGTTCGTGATCTCATGCGTTCATACCGGTAGGAATTACTTTCAAAACCGTTTTCAGTAATATATTATTACAACTTATATATAATATTCTGTTCGGGACTGCTTATAATATATTATTTAAAAGTAATATCATACTTATACTTTATAATATGAAAATTATGAAATATACTTTTTTTTAGTATTCATTACCCAGTAATGCTTTTCGACAATGAGTGGCTCCGATGACCCGCTGGCAGGACGGTTGGCAGATGCAGCCGTCAGTGATGCGCGGGTCAATGTATAAACAACCCGCACCCGACCGACTTTTTCAACTAACCCGCCCGCAACTCGGACCGCAAAAAAAAAAGAAGAAAATATTGTACCCGACCCGCTTCCTGACCCGCATTTTTTAAAAGTAGTAAATGCTCATCGTAGCTCATTGGGCCATTGAGAAAATGTTTCAGGCCCTGACGTGGTGCGCTCAGAGGTGCAGCGGCGAGAGCAGGAAGTTCTTGCGGCGGCCCATCATTTTCCATTTCAGCTCCAGATGCATATTATTGATGAACGCGATGTTTATGTTTCGACCCGGCTTGAAGAATTCATCAGCCCACATTTGGAAAACATTTGGAAAAGTGTGAAAGCCCTTAGGAGCGCAAACTGTTATTTTTCTGAATGCTGTATGATATAGCCTAGTGTTATGTAATACAGGCTTGATTTATTCATTTATTTCGTTTAATTTTCTTAACAATTAAGATGCTGCATGTGTTTATCCAGTCTAATCGAAGTGTGCGTCTCTCCCCCGACTTTCCCAACAAAAATCCCGCCCCCTCTCAGAAAATACATAAAACTGACTTTAAATGCGTTTAAAAGTAGCCTATTAAAATGGTACAATGGCATTGCTCAGTTCAACGTTTTGGGAAATCGGGCATTTTGTCCCGCGTCAGCATTTATTCAAAAGTTAATAACGCTCAACATTCAAAAGGTAAATAAGGATTTATTGACGATCCGACCGACCGTGACCCGAATATCATTAAAAATATTTTTGGATGACTCGTAACCGCGGGTAACCGCGGGTGGCCGCGGGTACCCGCTCATTTTGGATCAACCCGCGCATCACTGGCAGCCGTAGGCTGGGTTCTGTGAACTGAGGAAACAATTCACAATATCATATTTGTTTGTTAATTATAAGATTTTCCCAGATGTGTTGAAAATCTTCAATGTAACCTTAAAAAACGCAGAAAGCGACGCGCTTAACAGACAATGCTGTGTGTGTGTGTGTGTGTGTGTCTGTTTGAGGTGACATGAGTCACATCTGTGCACACAGAAGATGTCTTCATATTTGAAATCTTTTAAAACAAATGAAACATACAGATTTATTTGTTTGATTTTCTTTATAAATGAAATCTAAAGTAATGGAACAGACCCTGTTTAATAACCAATACACTTTAGGTTTAATAAAATTGCTTTATACAACAGTCGTATAGGTAGATCAATATAAGATTTTATTAAAACTTTAAAGATTTTATTTACATCTAATTTAAACTTTTAAGATTAGGCTTTGAACATTTTTGACTTTATCAAGCATTTGCTCTGGAAAAAGTTGGATTTTTTTGTAAACCATTCTGCTTCATGTGCTCTCTGAAAAAGATATTTCATAAATATTTTTAGTAGTAAGTGTGTTTCAGTAAATTTTTGTATGAGGCATATTATAGCGTAATTATATATATAATAATTTAATTTAAAATATATTTCACTCAACCGTTTGAAACGCGCACATGTGTGAGACAGAGAGAGAGAGAGAGAGAGAGAGACAGAGAGACAGACAGAGAGAGAGAGATCACATTGTGATTAATCTGTTAAAACATGTTTATTTCTTTTACTTACTTAGATTCTTCTTGGTCCCCGTCACTTACTAGTAGTACGGGGTGGACCCTCTGTTTATATACACACGTGATCTGCAGATGTGTAAGCCCTCAACCGTTAGATTACCCTGACCCTAGCACAAAATGATCCATTTCCAATTTGGACACACACAGGTCAACATCGGTATTTCCTGCTGAAGGGATAATCGTTCACAGATGGTCAAAGGACAAGGGACAACACATTTCATAACAATAACCCATTCATAACCATAACTCAGGGTAAAAGGTGGACGCCTAGGGGATGGGGCCCAGGATCAGAGGTCAAAAACTTCAAAGACAAAGGTCAAGGGTCACCATCAATCAAACATTTTGACAGGTGGTATAGCTTAATCACTACTAATGGGTTAATGATTCTTGTTCTGTCTTACAAAAACTACAATAATTTTCAATAGGTGTGAATTTTGAGATAAACACGTTTGTGGGATATGTATTATGCAGTATTTTCACATGTAATTCCCTAACTTTGTTCATGATACAAAATCTAAAAGGAACAAGCCCCGCTCCACGCCAATGAATCTCAGTAAAATGACAATTCCAGAAAAATTTCCCATGAGGTGTTATTTTCTTTAAGTTTAGAAAGTATTTTCTGATATGCAAAGGGTTCAACCCGGCGCTCAGGTAAAGTTAAACAGTCCGCAATAGGTGCTCTTGGGGTAGGGAAAAATCCAATGGCAAAAAAAGGTAGGTCCCAGGCACTCAGTCAAACGTAAAAGAGGAGAAGGAATTAATTTAAAAGCCTTTATTAAGTATGGCTTAAGTCATATTAAAAACTACAGAGCCAACATGTTTCGACCAAAGAGATGGTCTTCTTCAGGGCAAAGCAGCTTATTTTCTGATATGCTTATTAGTACAATTGCTGTTCATAATATCCATACCTTTTATATAAAGAGTCAAATTAAAACCAGGAACTTCACTTTGTTTTTATAACTTTTCATTAGTTCTAATATGCCATTAGGTATAGATTTGAAAACTGAGTTATATTCTTTGAACGTTATCGGGAATGCCTTCTCTCTGAGAAAGGATTCATAGTTAAGTAATTATGTTATTACAAACAAAAAGGCATTTTACACATTTCTTAACAGGTATATTAAACATATTTTCCTCCTCAGTCTGATACAGACATAAGATTTCACATTTAGATTTGTTAAGCGTCAAACCCGAAGCAGCAGGAAAATTGTAGCATTATCGATCTAATGTTTGAGATCATGTATAGCATTATCAATCGGCCGAAACTTTACTTGATAAAGTTTTAAATATGGATATTTTTCTTACACAAACGCACCGATTCGCTTCAGAAGGCCTTTATTAAAACCCCAGAGCCGTGTGGAGCAGTTATTCAATTGACAGGTGCATTTTTATGGACTTCAAAAACAGAGCAACTATTACTGCGACCATTATTACTTGCTTGAATTAGCCTGGACTTTTTTTTAATATAACTCAGATTGTATTTGTCTGAAAGAAGAATGTCATTTACAGCTAGGATGACTTGAGGGTGAGTAAATCATGGGTTAATTTTCATTTTTGGGTGAACTAACCCTTTAATACTGAAGACATTTATTTTATTTTATTTTTTTAAATAAAACTATAACGTTTTTTTTTTTTACATACTGAATTGGTCGAGTTTTCTTTATTATGTTGGCTTAATAAAGCCAGCATAGATTTAAAGATGATGACTGTTATAATTATCATCATCATTATTATTATTATGAGAAATTGACTCCGGATGGTCTGACTCGCTTATATATTTTCTAAATGGTCAGACTTACTTTCCCAAAAAATCCCATTGATCTGTGTTATCTGAGCACTGAGGGCCGTAACACTTAATGCTGTCTACTAGAGGGGCGACAGGATAATAAGGGCGTCTCGGTCAGCTCCTCTGGTCAGTAGTCAGATAACGCAGATCAATGGGATTTTTTGGGAAAGTAAGTCTGACCATTTAGAAAAGATATAAGCGTCAGACCATCCGGAGGGTCTGAGCTGAGTTTGGTGAAGTATTAAAGTTCTAGTCGATTTCTCATAATATATAATCTTTCATCAATAATAATAATCTTTAAATATATGCTGGCTTTCTTAAGCCAACATAATAAAGAAAACTCAGAAAAATCGACCAATTCAGTATGTAAAAATAGTTTTATTTAAAAACATGATTTGTCATTATTAATGTATGTTTACTGATTCTAGCTGCTCTCTTTTCGGTCTCTTTCTTTTCATGTGAACTGAGTGACTACACATGCTTACATTTATAAATATAAACTTTATTTCTATTCAATTTTCAAAACTATAAACATGTGTCACACACGCCTACCTGCCTTTAAATAAATAAAAGACGAGAGCGGTAACTGTTAAGGGCATATTATCATGGTGCAGTTCAGCCTATTATTGATCTCCACTTCCCTTTTATCCAAACAGACGGAACTATTTGCTCTGTATTTATCAATGGGAAATACATCATCATGCTAAAATAATCTGTGGCTCACATTAATGGGGTCGCTTGCGAGTCGCAGCAGCACGAATTACGTGACCAGCAACATATTTCTGCTTCAAATATAGTGTGTAGTTAACAGTGAGTGGTGGTTTCAGACATTATTTTATTAAAGTACATTTGTCAGTGCCGCACTCGTACTGGCTCCCCATAAACCGATTTGTAAACCACAAACAAAAAATGAAATATTGAGCCAAAATCTCATTTTTCGTTTTTTAAACTAAACAATAAAGCGAATGTGACCGGATGAAGTGGTTGTGCTGAGAGCTAGACACCTATGTAGGCTAGCTATACCTACTCCCTTCCTACAGAGGGAGTCTGTTGTAGGCTGACCGCTGTTGCGTAGTTTCCTACTTGGGTACTATAGGGTGTGGTTAGATCTAGGAAGTAGATAAAAGCGGCGTGTAGAGTTGAGGAGTCCTTTTGTTGGTTGGCCCGGTTAGCATGCGTCAAGCGCGAGCGGGTTAAAGTTAGTCATGCTGGAATCAGAACTCTCATGTTCCGCGTCAAGCGCAGCATGGTAAAAGTTGGACGGGAGTAATTAAATCACACAGGCCGGCGCACCGCCGCTGTTCTCAGCTGAAAGCAGGGACGGTAAGCCCCTATTATTGGCAGCATTTGATACACAAAGCTGATGTCTGGAACCGATGTAGTTAAGTTACATGTTAAATGTTTCTCTCCTTGTCCTCAGCTGTGAGCTGGAACAACGAGAGCTTTTCTACTACACCGGTGACATATTGCTGTTTGTAGCTGTATGCAGTAACAGTAAGTATCTGATTTTGACCGTGCGTACCACCTAGGAAGCTCGGCAACCGAGGACGCATCTTAATAGAGCTATTCTCCTCATTCTCAGCCTCAATGGTCTCAAATGGGAGAGTTAGTAGCCGAGCAGAGTACCAGTAGGTAATGCAATTAAAGGGTTAGTTCACCCAAAGATGAAAATTCTGTCATTAATTACTTACCCTCATGTCGCGTAAGACCCGTAAGACCTCCGTTCATCTTCAGAACACAAATGAAGATATTTTAGTTGAAATCCGATGGCTCAGAAAGGCACAATGCACTTTACACTCTCAAGACCCATAAAAGGTACTAAAGACGTCGTTACAAAGTCCATCTCACTACAGTGGTTCTACAATAACTTTATAAAGCGACGAGAATAGTTTTTGCGCGAAAAAAACCCCTAAATAACGACTTATATAGTCGTTATATATCTAGCTTTTTTTGTACCAGTGCTACCAGTCTATTTTTTTTTTTTTGGCTGTCATAGACGGGGCGCCATCAGTGGTAATGCCTACCAGTCTGTTCCACGGCAAACCAGCGCGCTCAATCGTGTCGCACAGCTGCTGAAATATATCTTTGGCTGTAGTACAGCCGTGCATTGGACACAAACTCAGCAACTCCTCCGTCTCTTCAAATTGGTCATTAATACCTCTGATGAAAATGGCTAGCTGAGCAATGTCTGTTTTGTCTGTGCTTTCGTCAAGCGCCACAGAGTATGCAGTGAAATCTCTAGCTTTGCCGCGCAACTGGTCATAAATGTCACTCGACAACTCGCTTATCCGCTCTGCCACTGTGTTTGCCGATAGAGAGAGATTGTAGAACAAGCTCTTCTTTTCTGGACTTAAACATCAGTGACTTTTAACATGCAGTCCTCCATAAACTGCCCTTCAGTGAATGGCTTTCCTGCTTTTGCGATGAACTAACTCACCGCATAACTTGCTTCAACGGCAGCATCAGCATCCTTTTTGGCATTACGGGAAAAGCT
This sequence comes from Gobio gobio, assembly GCF_949357685.1. Classification (NCBI taxonomy): domain Eukaryota; kingdom Metazoa; phylum Chordata; class Actinopteri; order Cypriniformes; family Gobionidae; genus Gobio; species Gobio gobio. Next base: position 52,392,042 of record NC_137101.1, on the reverse strand, counting down.
TTGCTGGGACTTTAGCTCTCTGCAACGGAGTGGCTCGTTTTTTCCCCTCGTCTTCTTGGTACTTGTCATACTGTTCTCCGTGTTTAGTCACATAATGACGCTTGAGATTGTATTCCTTTAGAACAGCGTCTTTTTCTTTGCATATCAGACAGGTAGCATTTCCATTAAACTCCACAAAAAAAACTGCAATGTCCACCTTTCTTGAAACTGTCTGTGTTCACCATCCACTTTCCTTTTTGCTTTAGAAAGAGACATATTTTCATTTTCGTTTGCAACAACAAACTCTCCTCTCATCAAATCTGCCGGTAGCCTAAATGCGTGGGTTTTGTGTTTGTTTTATGTTTTTTACATGTTCACGTTATATATATATATATATATATATATATATATATATATATATATATATATATATATATATATATATATATATATATATATATATATATATATATATGTGTATATATATATATATATATATATGTGTATATGTATGTATGTTTTGTTTCAATTGAATATTAAAGGTAGTTTCAATGGGTATGAAGCAACTAGAAAAACGAATAATATCAAGAAAAAATGCGGGCCGGATTATGATATATTTTTTTACATCAGTTGCGGGCCAGAAGGAGGAGGAGGAGGGCCGTAAATGGCCCGCGGGCCGGCAGTTTGAGACCCCTGTCCTAAAGGAAATTCTAATTATTAGAATACTTCTAGAGGTTTATCAAATGAACGTCAGGATCCTGTATAAAAGGACATGACATTTTTGTCACTTTGGCAGTGTCCTCATGATGAAATATGAGCAATGAATGAATGTTCCTGCACAGCAAAAAATGCTTTTCTTAATATGTATTTTTGTCAAGAGGCAGATAATTTAACTTGTTTTAAGTAAACGTTGCTTACTTTAGGTTTAGACTTGCTTGACTTACCCTGCTCTCTCCGGTTTGACATACCTCCCATTCTGAAACAGAAAACCCAGAGTTCCCCTCATTTCAGGGTTAACATACTCAGAGTTTTCACTTAACCTCCTTTCTGAAACGGAGCCCTGGACCAGTCTAAAATAGTTCACATATTTAGACTTATTGTAGTTGCACCATAGTGATTCAGTATAAGATAAAAACACTATTTGGAAAATGGATTCATGATGTACTCGCTCATTATAGAAATTAACACAAAAAAGTTTAACTTTAGTAATGATAAACACTCGATAAACGATAAACACTCATTTTTTAAAAGCTAGACTTGCGTGGGGATTTTTGGAGAATACACAATATCTGTGAGGAGTTGATGGCATTGACAAAATTATCGCCCCCTGCTGGTTCCCCACCTTCATACATCTGTGTCCTTTTCACGCCTAGAGGAGGCAAAGTGTGACACTGAGACGCATCCTCCAGTGGACCAGCGTGTGTATTACACGCTTTGGTGTTATACTGGGTTATCAGTCTATATATCTGTGAAGAATGTGATTCAGGTCAAGATTTAAAACACCCAGAACTCCAGTCAGAATCACAATATAGTTTTATTATGGTCACATCATGTGTACAGTTGACGTTCATAACATTATTGTTGAAAGTAACCAATTGAAACCTCAAAATACACAAGTTTAAACAACGATAAAGGCTAAATCTATGTACTACACACTCATCACTTTGTTGTCGTTTTTGTGCAGGTATAGATGAAGTTCGGGAAGATGTGTGACGTTTTGTTAAGTTAAATGTATTATATTGCTTCACAGAACTATTGAACAAGTCAAGTTTTCAGGAGAGATGTTTTATATGTTTTGCATATGTTTTCTCCAGCTGACACTCTTGATATAGTCGGCGGTTTTTGAGTCATTTATTGCTTGATTAAATGAACATTTGCTTCTATTTATGCCATTTATGATCAGGTATGAAAACATGTTTTTACAACAGGCAGTATAGTTTTTGCTGGTCATGTGATCTCAACATGTTTGACCCGCTCCATGTCAAATAAAACCACTTTAATTATGAGACTCGTATGACATTCTTCAAAATATCATTAATTTCTGTAGAGCTGGACGTTTTAATAAGGATCAAATGACTGAGTTCAGCTTTGAGAATGAAACCAACCTGTTTGTTCCTCAGTTTCTTCCTGTTTAACTCTCAATGTTTCTTCAATCTTCACGTCTTCATATTTCACTCTGAATGTTTCTTCAATCATCACGTCTTCATGTTTCACTCTGAATGTTTCTTCAATCTTCAGGTCTTCACTCTTCACTTTAATAAACGCCATCTTTATAATAGTGTGTCACGTGGATCTCAGTTGCTTCACCAGTAGTACTGCAGTCATCAAGTGTGAATAAAGCAGAGAAACATTGTGTGTTTATACAGGTTTCAGGGGGCCGTCCTTACAGGTGAAGATAAAGTACACAAAAGCATGTAAAGGATGTGAGCAGTTATAGGAACAGCTCTAATCCAATCAGCTCAACTATAGCCCTGATTATCATAGACATTAGGAAGAGTTGCACCTTCATCCATTCATTCACACTTAACTCATATATTGATTAGCACCAACAATCACACCAATTAAAGTCATGAGGCAGAAGCAGCAGCAACAGCCATTAAAGACAAAAGGTGTAAAGCCTCACTTACCATGATTTTACATTTGTATTCCCACACACCTGAAGCGAAAGAGATTAATTTACATTTATGCATTTAGCAGACGCTTTTTTCCAAATCGACTTACAACTCAGGAGTACAAGAAGTGATCCGTCATGAAGAGGCAACGAAACATAAAACGTGCCTGAAGTACTACGTTTTGGACATTACTCAGAGGGTCACATGCTAGGGCAGGGAAGGAGTAGAGGAAAATAGAAGGAAAAGGATATAAAAAATAATAATAATAATTAAGATGAGGTTAAGTGCTCGCAGAAGAGGTGAGTTTTCAGCTGTCTTTTAAAGGTCCCGTTTTTCCTGTTTTTTTGAAGCTTTGATTGTGTTTACAGTGTGCAATATAACGTGTTCATGTTTCACGTGTAACAAAACACAGTATTTTTCATACAATTTACTGATCTGTATACCGCTGTTTTCACTGTCCTCAAAAAGGCTTGAAAGATTTCCCTGTTCTATGAAGTCCCTCCTTCAGAAACATGTAACGAGTTCTGATTGTGCCAGCGGTTCCCGTGTTGTGATTCGACAGCAGCTTAGCGTACATTGCCCGGAAAGGTCACGCCTCTTACCATAACGGGGAGATGAACGCGCTCAAACTACAGCCCCTGAAGGCCAAACAAAGGTGATTTGACTCCGGGATGAAAATAACAGCGTCTAGACGGCATTAGCGCCTTGAACTTGATGCGAGCAGCGAGTGGTAGCCAGTGCAGAGAGATGAAGAGAGGTGTGATATGGGTCCTTTTGGGCTCGTTGAAGATAAGACGTGCTGCTGCGTTCTGGATAATTTGGAGCATTTTGATCGCACACAATGGAAGTCCAGCCAGAAGCGTATTGCAGTAGTCAAGTCTAGAAATAACCACGGCCTGGATGAGAAGCTGTGTTGCATGCTCTGGTTTGATCTTCCTGATGTTGTGCAGAGCAAATCTGCATGAGCGAGCTGTCTTTGAAATTGAGCTGTCTCTTTCAAAGACCACATCTTTGAAGGACAACTGGTCATCAAAGATTACACCAAGATTTCTGACTGACCTTGAGGGGGTGATCAGAGATTAACCTAGCTGGATGGTGAAATCATGTTGTAGATTTATTTGAATTATTTGTCCTTCTGCTGATTGTCTAAGGCAAAATACTTTTACCAAAATGTAAATGTAAATGTGTCTTGATGCTGTAAAACCATGGTTAGTTTTATCTTTTGTCTGTGTGATGCTCTTGATGATTCTGCATCATTACTTTAATTGTTGTCATTGTTCTATTTACCCTCTACCATTGTTTAAATTTGGGTTAGGGTTACTGTTTAGACCACTTATTACTAGCGACGGGCGTTTTTGACACATCCTCAATACATCTTCGAAACCTTGTGAATCTTTTGTTTCAAATCAGTGGTTCAGAGCTCATATCAAACAGGCCAAATCACATGATTTCAGCAAACAAGGCTTTATGTGATTGGCTGCCCAAATCCAACTTTCCAAAATCCAAACTTTTTAAAAACATTTAAAACAACCCAAAAACACCTACTGTATATACATATAGAATGCTGCATTAAACAATTTCGTAAGGGAAAAAATCAACTCCATAGACCCTTTTCACAGACTGTGATGACGTTTTAACGGTCATCAATATCGTAAATCCTGCAACGTTTTTGTATTCTCATTTTTTTTTTTAATGTATGTACATTTATAACACTAATACTTTTTATTTTATTACTTTTGCATAAAATTACAAAAACAAGTTTCCGCTGCTGTGAGGGTGTTTATAATACAGAGTCTATGGGAGTGATGGTAAAAATTTACATATTTCTCTCTTTTGCCTGCCGTTATCAATCTCACTCTATTTTTTCCCTCTTTTTGAAAGTTGTGAGATCACTATTGTGGCATTTTTCTTTTGCTATGCGAGCAAATGTGCACACAAAAAATATTTACAACTATGGAAAGGGTCTACTGTGGATTCCAAGTGATCAGGGCGTTCCAGTTCAGTCCATTGCAAAGTTTCCGCCGGTCATGAGCGCTCATGCAATGTAAGCAATAACGCACGTCCAAGTGAACCAGACGGAGGGAAGTTAGCAAGTGAAGGGCATAATAAAAACAAACTGGAACGGAGCACAGGAGTCCAAAGTATAATCAATTGAAGAAAATGTTCACTGAAGAACAGTTTGCAGTTTCATCAGCCGTATCAGTTTCAACACAGAGTTGGTAGGCAGCTCTGCATACATGAATTCAGGGTTATTGGGACATTTTTTTTCCAGTCATTTCAATAGCAATAACTGTCAGAATCATTACACACAATACTCGAATATAGCCTATATCTCAAACTGTCTGTCAAAGTGCAAAATGTATGCAACTTAAATTAAATATTCAGGAGTCAGGGTTAGTCTAAAGATGCGTGTTAAACTCACAGCTCATGCAGTGATGGAGCGCAGCATCTGAACAGAACCGCTCTGAGACGCCAGTGATGAGCTGCTCGCATGAACACTGCGCATTGCTTGACTATTTATTTTTGTTACGAATTGTTTAGTTTAAACGTGGACATTTAAGTCCACATGTCATGAAAACAAGAAACTCTGCTTCTAACCACAGGTCGAGAGCTGTCAGTCCAACCACTCAACTTTGCGATGCTTTTTGTGAACGTTCATTGGAACTATGTTTCGGGAAACACAGACTCGTTTAACAATGCTTATAGCAACAGAACTTGCGACCATAGTTAGCTAATGCCGCTTTTGGGAAACACACCCCTGAGCGTCACAGCGCTACGCTTCGCTCATTACAGGCTCGTTCTCATCAGAACCCAAAACAGTATGTAGCTTTTGGTCACTACACGTATTTATTTGCACATTTATCTTGAACCCCCTCACCGAAAGCATAACTAATCGATCACGAGTGGCTCAACAGGTAGATCTATAAACTCATCTTTCAGGCATTTGACCGACTGGGTTGACACTTCAGCGTGAGAAATCTGGGGCGTGTGAAACCAATCAAATGCGTTTGTCTCACGGCCAATGCATGAAAGTTGGCAGCCCTGTACTTAGGCTGCTTTTTCAAAACTCTTAACACGTGAGCACAACATCAGTCTATGTAAGGTAAACTGTAGATCATTTATCATTGCTTTACCACAAAATGCACAACTTCTTTCAAATTACACAAATTCTTTCAAATTACACAAATTAACTGCTGTGAAGCTGAAAGCTTGTTTAGAGAACTGTGTGAAGAGTTTTGAAAATATGGTATTAAGTATTGAGAAATGAGTCCTAGCGATAGTATAAAACTACTCTGCAGCACTACTGGTGAAGCAACTGAGATCCACATGACACACTATTATAAAGATGGCGTTTATTAAAGAGAAGAGGGAAGACGTGAAGATTGAAGAAACATTCAGAGTGAAACATGAAGATCTGAAGATTGAAGAAACATTCAGAATCTCTTTCGCTTCAGGTGTGTGGGAATACAAATGTAAAATCATGGTAAGTGAGGCTTTTGACCTTTTGTCTTTAATGGCTGCTGCTGCTTCTGCCTCATGACTTTAATTGGTGTGATTGTTGATGCAAATCAATATCTGAGTTAAGTGTGAATGAATGGATGAAGGTGCGACTCTTCCTGATGTCTATGATAATCAGGGCTATAGTTGAGCTGATTGGATTAGAGCTGTTCCTATAACTGCTCACATCCTTTATATGCTTTTGTGTACTTTATCTTCACCTGTAAGGACGGCCCCCTGAAACCTGTATAAACACACAATGTTTCTCTGCTTCAGTCACACTTGATGACTGCAGTACTACTGGTGAAGCGACTGAGATCCACGTGACACACTATTATAAAGATGGCGTTTATTAAAGTGAAGAGTGAAGACCTGAAGATTGAAGAAACATTCAGAGTCAAACATGAAGAAACTGAGGAACAAATAGAGAAAGAGGAGACTGAAGACATGAAGATTGAAGAAACATTCAGAGTAAAACATGTAGAAACTGAGGAACAAACAGAGAAAGAGAAGAGTGAAGGCATGAAGATTGAAGAAACATTCAGAGTAAAACATGTAGAAACTGAGGAACAAACAGAGAAAGAGAAGAGTGAAGGCATGAAGATTGAAGAAACATTCAGAGTAAAACATGAAGAAACTGAGGAACAAACAGAGAAAGAGAAGAGTGAAGGCATGAAGATTGAAGAAACATTCAGAGTAAAACATGTAGAAACTGAGGAACAAACAGAGAAAGAGAAGAGTGAAGGCATGAAGATTGAAGAAACATTGAGAGTGAAACATGTAGAAACTGAGGAACAAACAGGTTGGTTTCATTCTCAAAGCACGCCCGTCACACACAACGTGGCTGTATCGTGGTCAGTAGATGAGGTGCAGACGTTCCTCTCGTTGGTAGCCGAGGAGCGGATCCAGCGAGAGCTGAATGGGATGACCCGGAATGAAAAAGTTTTTCAGGAAGTCGCTCAGCTCTTGGCCGCACAAGGCTACCACCGGACCTACAAACAGTGTAGGGACAAGTTAAAAAAACTAAAAAGCAACTACAGAACCATAAAGGACCTCAACAGCCGGAGTGGTTCAAACAGAAGAACGTGGAAGTGGTTCGCCCAAATGGACGCTATCTACAGAAGTAAACCAGCGCGCAACGGGAGGGAGGCTGCTCTGGACTCGGCCACAGCGTTGTTGGAGAACACGATGGAGGATGGTACGTTGTGTGTTAACTCTATATTACACTTGAAAGCTTCACTTTACTGACCATCTAACTTTTTGTTTCAAATTCATTGTCTACGATTGATTCTTTAGCACTTTCTCCGTGCAATGGCGGCTCAACTTCCCAACTGGTGCTAGCAGCGTCACCACCAGCACAACCACCAACACCAGCAACATCCAGCACCAGCATGAAACCAGAGCGCATGGTCACAGGTATGAAATATGACTAAAACACTCACGGTTACAAATCATATCTCTAGACTAAGCTTACCTAATGCTTTACTAATGACAATTTGAATGCCTGAAATAATATAGGATGTATCAGCATAAGACATATCACTATATATATATATAATATCATAATATATGATATCATTATAAATAGTGTGACCAGATTTCTCATGGTGGAATATGGGACGAACCCCACCACACCCACCCCCCTCCCCCTATTTTGCAATACCGATATATAGTTGTTTTGGTTATTTCTATATATAATTTTTTTTATATAAAAAAGAACAAAGCAAATTACAATAGGACAAAACATTATTCATGTACAGCATGTTTATTTAACATGTATACACTATTTTTTTGTTTGATTCACAAGGGGTAAAGGGGAGTAACATTAATATAGGAGGACGGTATTTTAGGCTGCTGCCCCTTTAAGACCAAACGCTTGGATTACACTGACACTCCTCCATGGTTTTCACAGAGATGTTTACGTTCTCTTAAGCCATACCGACTATATTTACGAGAGATACTCCACATGATGGGCATTTTGAAAACGGTGTATTTGATAATTTAGGCACAAAGAGAACTGTCTTCACAATCGCACGCTGTCAGAGAGTCTTCAGAGTGCTTCTGTTGTGTGTCATTCAATCTTTTTTGACATGCCGCCTTCACTAAATGCACGTTTATTGATAATTAATTGTGATTGGATGCACCATCTACTTTTACAAAATAATTGTACAAACTTATTGTTTAATTGCTTAATTTGGTTGTATGATGAGCTTGGCTACTTTTGATTAGGCTATTCTCGCATGACAGAAGACTGGTGACTACTCGCTCTATCACCAGCCATAAAGACATTTTAGAACAGATGAAATATGGGACAAAACTTGATTTATCGTGATTTTGAAAACTTGTAAATCCTGTCCAGCCAGCATCAGGTTAGGGTTACAGCGCTCGGGAGATTGTTCAGCCTTCTAAGAGGACCAAATCTGTCATATTTTGGCATTTACAAAAGTCCTGAGGGAAACTTAATCGAGGACGGTCATCCTGTCTGCAGAACATGCAAAAAGAAAATCACTGCAATACTGCAAACGCTTCAAATCTGCCGCATCGTTTTCTCGCCCAGACAAGATGCTCACAACAATATTATAGTAGTATTAATATTAAAGTCCTCTAAATTAAATTTCAATACAATCACAAACGGAGACGCAAGACCACAAGTTGCATTTGAATGAAACGAGAGCACGTCTGTTGTGATGCGTGGATGTGCGCTGTGCTATAATGCGTTACTATTGACCAGAGGCGTAGCAAGCTTTTCAAAAGTGTGGGGGATGGATGTGCTTTGTTTGTTAACAATAAAAACGATGAATACAATGACAGAAGGGTACAAAAGGTAAAACATACAAGATATATAATATATATATTATACATACCTCGTTTTTTTTTAACCACTGTGTTCGGTTGGGTTCTGATGGCTAGTCACATCAGTTTTTTGCTATTCTATTCTTAGGTGACGGGAACAGAAAGAGGTTAAGGAGAAAAAAAATGAATTTTTTTTTATTTTACTTAAGAGACTTGAAAAACCTTACTTAAACTTAAAACTTTACTTAAAAAAACCTTGTACACATTCCTAGTGAATAGTATAATATATAATAAATATATATAAAGATTTACACTGGCAGCTCAAAGCTGTACAGCAGCATTTAAGTATGAAAAAATGTAAAAATAAAACACTACATAGACTTCACTATAAAATATACATTGATTCTTATTAAAGCTACTGTATTAATGTTTTTCAGTCAAGAACAGAGTGATTTTCTATGTCTTTTGTAGTTTTATTAACATTAACATCCCCATAGTAGGAAATAATATGGAAGTCAATGGCTACCATCATCTGTCTGGTATTAAACTGTCTGTGTTCAACAGAAGAAATGAATACAGGTTTGGAACAACATTAGAGTGAGTAAATAATGACAGAATTTTAGAGGTGAACTGTCCCTTTAAGGACAGCGTGTTCTCTAAAGGCTGCGCTGCTGTCAATGTAAGACGTACATCTAATATACAGACACACGCAAATTTACTTTCACTTTACACATAACCGACTGTGTTTATGTTAACCTTGTGTGTATTTGACAGTATTAGCGCAGTAAGACTACTTAGTCCAGTAATCAAGTTTAGTGCGCGCTCTGTGCGTTAAAACGGTGCATAAGCACGCGAATAACCGGCAAGGCTTTAAAACGCATGCAAATAATGAACTTTCGTGATTGTGAATAACTCTAGTGTTCCGTGATTATAACTCTCTGACACCAGCATTGCAAGCGTGTCTAGCACTGTGTATAGTGATTGGATATTTGCTCACATCAGCGCGTAGACTAGGCACACTGCAAAAAAAACAAACAACGCAATTCACAAGCGCGAATTGACCCGTGAATGCCGTACCCGAACGGTTTAATATTATAATGAGAATTGTGGCATCCCTAAAGCGTTTGTGCAAAACTGCGGGAAAACTGCAGAAAAAGTGTGGGTGTTGAACCCTCTCACCGGGAAAGTGACGCCCCTGCTATTGATGACGATTATGACACGTGTATGCGCGCTGTAATGCGTTACTATTGACGACGGTCATTATAAGGAAGGAAATGCCACAGAATACAATCTTGCTTAAAAAAAGTGCATTGAGCTGCTTTTTTATTTATTGATTTTCAAATATAAAACTGTGTGTGCATCAGTTCTTTTTGAACACTTTTTCATCTAATTTGAACAAAACCGTGATAATATTGATAAGTGTGATAATTTTGGTCACTATAATCGTGGTATGAAATTTTCCTACCGTTCGATCCCTAATGTATATGAATTCCGGTTACTAACCATAAATACTCTATTGCTAGTTACTGTAACTATGTGATTAGTTCATACTGTAAATCATTTAAGGGATGCTAATGTACAGTTCTTTCATAAATGAATTGATATTATGATCACGTTAGCTTTGTTGTACTCTAAAAAATTGTTAATCAGTAAAAAAAAAAAACTCACATTACACATTTTTCTTCACTTTTGTCCAGGCAAGAAGAAAAGGAGCCTGCAGCATCAGGAGCATATTGCTGCTTTAAGAGAGATGCAGGTGGCTGATATTCAACAGCAGGAGCTGAACCGGGCACAGAGGGAGCGCCATTTGCAGATGTCAATCGATGAGGCCCGGCTAGCAAGGGAACAGGAAGTGGCCTTAAGGGCGGAGGAAAATACTCAAACGGCTGCATTCAATCAAGCCTTCCTCAATGTCATGGAGACGCTTGTACAGGCGATGAGTGGCCGGCGAGAACACAACTCTCTATGAGGGGCCGTACAAGCCATAATTCATTCTGGTACTCACACACACATACATTCTCCATTTCACACACATACTGTACATACATATTCTACTCTCACATACATACATTCTCCTTTCACGTACATACATACATTTTCTACTCTCACACACATACATTCCTTAAAGGGTTAGTTCACCCAAAAATGAAAATTCTGTCATTAAAGTCCCTGTAAAGTCAAAACTAAACATGTGTTCTGAGTTCCTCACACCACAGATAAATGTGTTATTAACCACCCAGCCAAATTTGAATCATAAAAAAATCCGGCAAGTACATAAAATAGCTTATCAAAAACTTGAAAAAATGAGCAGCATTCTCTGCTCTCAAACGCTGGGGGCGTGTCCGCTGTCGGCGTTGAAACCACGCCCACTCGCGGGAAAGCTGCAGTTGCACACAAGACAACACTCACGTACTGATCATGACCGTCAATGATCACGATGCACCAGATGTCGGCGGGACGGGAGGATGAAGGCCGGGGCGGGGGATAGTCTGTTCTGCAGTGGATTATCAGTGAATCCCAGTTGTCTCCGGTGAAAGTTTGTAAAACTATCCGGTGTAAAGTCACTTTAGAGGCAGGTGTCGGTGATGATCCTCAGCTCTCCATCAAGGCAGCTGTTCACAAAATTAATCCACCTCTTCTTGATCATCGTTTTTGTTTTGAAAGCTGTTTTGTAAGTTGTAGGCTGTAATAACTAACAGTACTGACAGTAACTCACGATCGAGCGGGCAAACTGATGCGAATGTGCTCTAGTTATGATCGTGTTAGGGGAGGAGCCAGGCTCGGTGGCTCCAGTGCGTCATCGAGCCACCGTTTTAGCCCCGCCCAGGGATCCTGAACACAGCAACGGTGAAAAACTGTTTAAAAAGCAGACAAAGATTAGCAGAGGCCAAGACTTTAGTCAAGTGAGTAACTATACGTTTTCTTATACCCTGTTTGGCTTTTTTCTTTGAAGATACTTTTGATCCCTCATCTTGAGGTCCCTCATCTTGCAGGTTGTCTGCTGATAATGGAAAAAACGAGCAACAATCTAAAGTACAGCACAGTGACTCATGCAATCGCTGAAATGTACACTTCCTATCCAGCGTAATTATCCAGAGTAATGGAGTAAAGTCAGAGCTGGGGGAATAATAAAGTATAGAATTGGAATAAACGCCTGTACCATTCACATGATCCTCATAATCTAGACCGCTGCCGCTTGTTTGTGGTTCTTCCTCATCACAAGAACTGCTGGACACATCCACTTCATCTGATTAAGACAAAAGCATAAAGCATAAATCACACCATTTCTACTTAATTTTCTTGCGATGTACCCTATTACATAAATCTGTGAAGCTAAACTGTAAGCTATACTCAACAGTAGGGGTGGGACAAAAAATCGATATGCCAATTTATCGCGAAAACTGTTTTCTCATGGCTGTTTGATGGTTTTATGCACTTACTGTACTTTAATGCTATTTTAAATAGATTAAATGATTTAGTTTTAATAATGAAATACATGATCATAATGTATTGATATATCGTGAGGGATTTCTTGCAATATATCGTCCGTCACAGAATCACTGGTATCGTGATATATCGTTCCCCCTTCGGCAAAATATCGTGATATTATCGTATCGTGTGTTGACCTGTGATTCCCACCCCTACTCAACAGAATATACATGATTGTGAAATACAGCTAATCATGATTACTGATTGTGTTAAAATGCATATTACACAATTATATTTACCTTGTGGATCTATTATTATTCCATCCAACCCTTTACCCTGGAGTTCGGGCAGTTTGCCTTTTTCCATGGCAATAAGCAGTTTACTGATTTTTGCAAGCTGTAGAGTGCTTTCGGGGAGGCGGTAGAACTCCCGATGTACTCGGATGTCATGGCCAAGAAAGTTGGCCAGTTGATCCATCTCATTTTCTTTTAAATTTAAAACTGTGGACAATGTAGCCACTTGCTTACGCAGCTTCGTTGAGCAAAGGGCATCTGGATAATTTGCTCCACTGGCTTGTGCAAACTGGCGGATGCAGTCTGCGCCACGGTAATGAGTTAGAGCACCTGGCCGAGCAAACAAATGCTTGTTTTCATCTGGAACTTGACACTTGTCTCTGATCTTTACAAGGAGATCCATGGCCACAACCATATTAGGGGTCAGCAGCACTGGTACCTTCCTCCCCCTCTTACCACGTATTTCCACCCTTTGGAAGTACCCACAAAGCTTTTTCTCAAAGTCACTGAGTCCCACAGCGATATCTTTGTGCATTGGTGCCTGGTCTCTAGAAGTGTAAGATTGAATATTCATCTTGGAAACTTCACCCTCTCTTCGTCTATTAAAAATAATGATCTGTGTTAGCATGACTTTGCAAAGAGTGGCAAAGTTTTTGCTATTTGGATTTTCTTGTAGGGCATCCACACACTCCTGCTGTTTTGAGTTCAAAAATGAGTGCATTGTTTTGACATCCTCTGTAAATGGTAGGACTTGTGGCTTATTCCATTTAGCTTCACCCAGAGTAGTCAGTGCAGCTGCAGACACTACCTCATTCCATTTGCTTTCATACAAACGTCTGAAGTTCCGTGCAGACTCTACAGCCGTGTCGCGTCCTGACATCAGTGCATTGCATTCTACGGAGTTGGCAATCTTCACCAAGCTGTGACCAAGCTTCAGTGCCAGTGATGGAATCTTGTAGGTGTTTGTCTCCTCACTGAATCCTGCCACGGCTCTTACTGCTTTTATAACATGAGGAAAGTTCCCGGGTTGGATGAAGTCCTCCATATTATGAATGGGTGTTAGTGATCTTGCGGTGATGAGCAACCTTGCTACTTCCCTCATTTTCTGCCTAATGTAGTCATTTCTTCCTGAATGTGACTTCAGCTTGTTGTACATCTGCTCCCCTAAAAGAAGGATGTATCGATCCTTTCTGACAACATCTGAAACTTCATCATTCACCATCTCACATGCAATGGTCCATAGGCTTTTGCTAACATCCACTGGTGGAGGAAGGGTCAAGCTGTTGAGTGACTGAACTCTCTTCTGCCCGATTGTGCAGTTTTCAGTTTTGGGATTCTGGGGGCATGTTCGGTTGAGTCTCCATAGAGTCTTTCTGTTGTACAGACCTTGACAGTGGATACAGTGTGTGAAGTCATTGGTAGATTTTACTTCTTTGGGCCGTCTGCAAGCAACCATTTCCCCATATCCGGCTTTTGAAACTGCAGCATTATGAGCAAAGTTCCCTCTACTTTTCAAAAGGCGCAATCTCACTCTTCTTTCCTTTGACCTTTTATCAAAGCTGAATGCCTTGGCTACCTCAGATTCATTGCGATGAACAAACTCCAAGTGCCGTCCGATTTTAGAGTATGGCTTTCGACAATAGGCACTATTGTTTCTTCTTGTATCTATTTCTTTGAACTTTAGTAGGCATCGGTGTCACAGATGTTGAACTGTGATAGGATAAGCTTGTACTCGTGTCTGTTGTATCTGTAAACTCAACCGCACCTCCCTTCACTGGCTTAGCATGGCAGATATTTAGTTCTTTACTTTCACAACTGTTGTCTGATGAGCTATCGTCTGTATCAAGGACATATTCTTTGTCACTGTAGTCAGAAACGGAGGATTCCTCACACGAAATCTGTGGGGAAAACATTATTTTATGAAATGCCCCTATGAGGAATATTAAGCATATGAATACTGTAAGCCATTTTAATGCCCCCACCAACAACAAAAACTAAGACATACCTCAGATTCATCATTCTGTGAGTTATCAGTCACCCCTCTTTCAGTTTCAAGTGTTCTTGTTGACAGTTGTTCATAGCGTCTGTTTACCCGGGCAGAAAACCTAGATAGTACCTGTGGTTTATAAATAGGTAGTTTAGAACTTGAAGTATGTTGAACTTAAAAAAAAACATATATATATTAGTACTGTATTAATGGTAGTTGGGCTTAATTATTGCCTTATTCTGGTCAATAAACTTAAATATCAGTCTATAAGGGCCATAATTAATGAGGATAAAAACCTTCACTTAAGAACAGTGGGTCGGGGGCGCTAGTGCGCATGTTGGAGGTATAGACGCCTATGTTCAGGGCTCCTCTCTGAGGCCTCGATAAAGTTATTTTGCCGTGCTTTATTTTGTTTTGAATTATCACAGTGTGCCTACATATTTCTCTCAAGTAAACTCGTGTTGTGACTCGATAATGCCGAAGCCGAGTACCTCTAAAGTTAAGAACGCCGATGACCAAGTCACCGCAGCTAACGTGACTGCTAAAGCTAACAGCTCGCCCCACAAAGCTGAGAAATTACCGGACACTGCTTACGCTATGTGTAAGGAGATCTGCAAAGAGATGTCCGAGTCCATTTTGCGGGGTGTAAACGCCCGTTTTGATGCTTTTGAGCTCAGTTTTCAGGAACTTGTGACTTCGCAGTCTGAGCTGCAGGCCCGGGTGGCTAATCAAGAGTTGGCTATTACTGACTTTGAGTCGCGAATAACCGTGCTGGAAACCAAGTATTCAGAGCTGTCTAAGCAAAACAATCAGCTACGCGCTAAAGTTCTAGACCTCGAAGCTCGGTCTCGAAGGCACAATATCAAGATTGTGGGGATACAAGAGGACGAAGAGGATGGTAAACCCACCGAATTTGTATCCAGGCTGATTCCTCAACTGCTCGGGGAAGAGCATTTCCCTCACCCGGTTAAAGTGGATCGAGCGCATCGTTCTCTCCAGCCTAAGCCTGCAGATGGTGAGAAGCCGCGTACCATCTTGGCGTGCATCCATCATTTCCAAGTGAAAGAGCTGATACTGCGTCGCGGGAGAATGCAACCATTAGAATACAAGGGTAAAAGACACTGCATGAAAAGTGGGATTTTCGTCAGTATGTGACACTGTAGATTGCCGTGAAACTTCAGGTTTACGACTGTGCACGGCAATTTGCAGGCAACACCGAAAACTGCCGTAAATTGTGGTAAATTGACGTGGGCCTTGCTTGGCAGTTGACCCCCCATGACCCCCCCTTCCCTTAATTCTAGAGGAGGCTTTATCATGTAAATGAACATGCTGTGAGCTACACAAATGCAAATCAGAGTAGCAGCAGGGGGAGTTTTATCTAGGTTCTGAATTTTTTTGACTAAAACAAGTTTAAAGTTTAAGTTAAAATGTTATCTTAAATTTAAGTAAAATGTACTCGTTTTAGTACACATTACTAAATTTTTAGGGCAACCAGTTTGCTCCAATTTTTTAAGTAGATTCAACTTGTCCGGGCTCACAGTGTAGATTAATTACTCTGTATGTCATTAGCGATAACCAATGTTATGTAAAAAAAATAAAAAAAATACAGGACAGCAGTTCATGTCTTCAACCTTTAGAGAGGTTATGTGATGCAACAAGACAATGAACCAAAGCACACAAATAAATCAAGTAAAGCATACAGTTTACATACCAACATTAATTTTTCCACCCTGCACTGTGAATGATTTTTTAAATGGCTATTAATCATAAATGTGAAAAGTACAAGTTTGTGTGTTTATAGTTAAGTCAGATTGTGTTTTTCTGTAATTGTCATTTAAATTGAGCTCACACCACATTTTATGAATTATCAATGCAGATTTTCAATAGGTGGTTTCCTGGTTTAAATTATGCCAAGAGTAGGCCTTAATCTAGTTAATCGTGAGTTAAAAAATTGTTGCCTGGAACAAAGATTAAGCACAGATTGCTAACACCTGGACTATGAGTCCTGAACTAAAATAAACTGGATTCATTTACAGTTTTATCTAATTGCTTACACACAATTTCTGAAAATATGGCTCCATTTCTTGTAACTCTACACACAAAACATCAGACATCTCTTGCAAAAGCAACACTTTGTGCAAAACTATTTTAACTATTTCCAAAAATGTTGTTTTTGCATATATCTAACTACACAATGCACAACTGGGTGGCATTTATAGTGAATCGAAAGTTATCCAGGGATAATGTCATGATGTAGTGTGTGTGTGTGTGTGTGTGTGTGTGTCCGTGACTCTTTAGCTCTGCACGCCTGCATGAGCTCGGGTGTTTTCGAAAAGAATCGGTACAGCGTTATAAATATGATCAAACTAAAGACTCTACAGAGATATGACGGATGCAACACTACTCTATAGGTACTCAAGATTAACATGGAATTTACAGTTGAACTGAAATCAACTGAACTGAATCAACACTGAAGTCACTTGAGCTGAATATTGACACTATATTGGCTTGTTAGAGCCGGTTTACAGCAGAATTTGTTTTGAACTTGTTACTGAAGCTGCTATGAAACAATATATTTTGTTGTATGCATATTCTTTCTTTCTCAAACCTTAGTTTTGATTTCTAAGTGATCAATTTATGTATAAGTGTTTTCACACATGATCATTGGCTGTATGGGTCCTCAGTAAATGAATGTGGCATTTAAATGGCAAAAGTTATTCTTGTCTCTATAACTTATGGCTTCCTAAAGACACGTTTATGGGTAAATAAAATATTAATAATATAAATAAAATGAATATCAAAACATATTTTAAATATAATGAAGTCATTTTATTATAGCACTCATCAGATGTTCCTGGAAACAAAACAGAGACAGAACAGTATAAACAAACTATACAACAAACTAAACACCAAATTACAAAAACATTATTATGTGAAAGTGAATAAAGTTGTGTGTGTTTTCAGTTATAAATATGTGCTGTGTAAATTAGCCTATACTTTTAGAAATTATATATAGCCTAACTTTAAAAAACAAACAATAACCCATATAGATAAATTATAATAATTGTATAATATTAAGCATTTACTTAATATACATTGTAACATTAGGCTACTTTACTCTAGCACAGTAGTCAGTTAAGCAATTAATTAATATCTTATATTAATATGTATGTAGCCTAGGCTACATCTAAAGGTAAGTCTGCTTTAAAAAAAAAATATTACGCTTCGACATGTACAGAATGTGCGCGTTAAGAAACACGTTCAAATGTGTCTTCTTAACATGTTAAAACTGTGCGTGAAGCGGAAAACAGGGCGTGTTGAAGGTTGAAACGATCATAAGTCACGCGTTTCGTATAAAGAGATTTGGCCCCGGGCGCGTTCCATATCAGAGCCCTAGTCCAATGAGGTGCGAGGTCGAGGTCATGGCCATGACGCGTAGAAGACGAGCTTTAAACTTTTTTTTATGTTTTTTGCTGCTTTCCTTTTTCGTGATCAACAATGACAGGACACCGTCTTCAACTCAATCTCTGCATGGACGCGACAAACTTTTCGGACTCATTTTCAAGAGGCTGTCTTCGTCTTCATAACTCTGAGGCAAACTGCAGTCGCTATGAACCACAGCATGGGTAATGTAATGTTACGATTTAAAGAATATGCTTTTATTCAGCTGTATAAGGAAATGGATGCGTTAATAGATCCGAGCTTAAAACTGCACATTTTGTTTACACAGACTATCCTCGCCTCATAACGAAGCCGTGAGCTCTGAGATCTGCTTGGAGCGATTTCCTCGAGTCCAGATTTAACCGCTGATCATGACGAAATTGTGTGTAAGTAACTTCTAATGTGTTTCTCATTCCTTGTTTAATTTTACCGTGACTGTTTTTATTAATACCAGTCTCATGTAATTGTTTTCCAGCTGCCTGTAAGACGTATTATGAATCGACACGCCGGAGCTTCAGATACAAACAACCTGAAACTGCGAAGTTTAGCTCGGAGTCGATCAAGAAGAAAAAGGGTAAGATTTATTATATTAGATCCGTTTTTTGTCAATGTGAGTATTTTTCAGGTTGCTTATTGTCTTTATGGATTGTATTACAGTTGCTGGAAGCAAGAGTGTGCTGGATGAGGTGGACATTTGGAAGTGCGCGACCATTGAACTCATGTCTGACGAGGAAGACGGCTTTGTTGACGGGGTGTCTGGATGGATTGTGCGGCCACCGCGCTCTCGCAGCCTGGAGCACGCCGAACTTTACATTACATTACGAGACATTACTGCTGCACTGTACATAGTTGTGTGTTTAACAATAAAGCTCTTTCTTTGAGTAAACCGCTGTGTTTTATAAATGAAGCCCTTTCTTTGAATGAACAGCTGTATGCTTATAAATGAAGCCCCTTGTTTGAATAAACGGCACGGTCCGTATAATTTTCCCATATATTCCTTGATGGTATGAATACTTCATAGCACAATAACATTAATATGAAACAAATTATTACAACATAAATTATATATTTATTATTATTATTATTGGGGTTTACATTTATAATGAGCCAGGGGGACCAATAATGATTGGTTTGCAGTGATCTGCCAACCAATCACGAGGGATTTTTCTTTTTTAAATGTAGTGGCTTCAGCCAATAGTGAGTGAGTAAATTCAAGTCTGGCCGTTGACTCTCTGGTTTCGCTGCTATTCATATGCTAATTAGAGGCGTCGCACCTCCGCGCGGTCTCTCAGCGGGGGGCTCTCCACCTACGTCATGGTTCGTTTACGACAATTTGTGGCACAGACGAACGCGACGTTCGCTGCCTCTAAATTGTCGAAAACTGCCGAAAATTAGGGAGATTTCCAGGAGTATACAGGCGTTTATGGGGTCGAAAATCCCACTTTTCATGCAGTGAGAGTGCTGATCTTTCCCGATTATACCGCCGAGGTGATGTCGCAACGGAACGCCTTTCGGGACGTAATGCAAGCCCTCCGCAAAAAAGGAATCAAGTTTACATTGCGGTACCCGGCTAGGCTGCAGATTCATCAGCATGGAGAGAGGTCGCCAACAGTTTTTGATGATCCGGAGAAGGCAGCGCGATTCGTGGAAAAATGGGGTGAGAATTCCGGAGAGTAGACTCGAGTATGGTCGATTGCAATTTCCCTGTGCTCTTGTGTTTATACTTGAGATTGACAGCTAACAGAGCCGCTCCCACAACGGATGAGTCGCTGTGAGGGCACAATGCACTGGATCTACAATTACGATTGGGTCGCGTGCACAATCTGTTATAAAGTGTTTTATTTTTTTTTTATTTTTTTTTTTATTTTTTTCTTCTCTGCAATATTCTGTCTGTGATCACATAATTGAGGCCTTGGGGAGGTGTTCTTTTTCCCCGGAGGTGTTGTTTTTTGATAACTGCCCGGCAGCTCCCTTCTGGATGGAACTGGGAATTGAGTGTCTGGTTCGGGTAGACACGAAGGCGGGTGGGGTAAGTTGGGGGTTGTTGTTCTTTCTGGCTCGGACTTGTTAACTCTGTTTTTATTTGCTGTCTTTTTATTCGTCTGTACTTTTTACTTTTTTGTTTAGTCTTTTACAATGTACTTTTTGGATGCTGCAAGTCATGTGTTTTCAAAAGTGGATGCCCATTCAAAGACTTAATTTTTTTTCTCTCTTCTTTGTGTATGCCTAGGCCTTCTGATAAGGCATTGATTGGGGGAAAAACGTGACATTGGTCTCTTGGAACGTTAAGGGACTTGGACATGCTATAAAAAGAGAAAAAGTATTTAGACACCTTAAATCATTATCAGCAGATGTGATTTTTCTGCAAGAGACCCATATTATATCCACAGAG
Source organism: Gobio gobio (assembly GCF_949357685.1). Lineage (NCBI taxonomy): Eukaryota > Metazoa > Chordata > Actinopteri > Cypriniformes > Gobionidae > Gobio > Gobio gobio. The sequence continues at coordinate 52,371,618 of NC_137101.1, read as the reverse complement.
CAGCGTAGATTGAGGTGCAGTTGGATATCACAGGTCTATCAATCACCGTTCACTTCCCATGCTCGTGGGGTGGCCATTCTTTTTAGGAAAAGCACTCCATTTAAACTTTCTTCTATGGTCACTGATCCTTACGGCAGATATATTATTGTATCTGGAACCATAAACTCGTTCCCGCTGACTTTCTTAAACATCTATGGTCCGAACACTGACGACCCTAATTTTTTCAAGAAGGTTTTTGACTTACTCCCCGATGGGAGTAATTCCAATATAATAATTGGGGGAGATCTGAACTGTTATTTAGACCCTTACTTGGATAGACTATCCACTCGCCCTCCCCCCGGAATTGTGTCCGTACAGGTTTTAAACAACCTGCTTAAAGGCAGGAATTATGTGGACATTTGGCGAGTTCAGCACCCTGCTGAGAGGGACTATTCTTACTACTCTCATGTCCACAAATCGTATAGAAGAATAGATTATTTTTTGGTTGATTCCCAGTTAATTTCGCAGGTTATTGATACTAAATACCACAGTATATTGATATCTGATCACAGTCCCCTGACCATGTCAATTGACTTCTCTCTTCCTAAGCGGTCTTATTCCTGGCGTTTTAATCCATCCCTGCTTACTGATGTTAAATTTGTAGAATACATTAATATCAAGTTGAAAGAGTTTAAAGAGTTTAACGATAATGGGGAGGTGTCCGATTCTACACTATGGGAGACTTTAAAAGTGGTTATACGTGGGCATATTATTTCTTATGAATCTGCTTCCAAAACGGAAAAAAAGAGGCGGCTTTTAGAGATACAAACTATTCTTCCTACCCTTGAATTGGCATATCAGAAGTCAAAATCATCTGACGATTATAACAAAGTAAAGAAGCTCAAGTATGAATACAGCGGCATTCTTGGTGGTCAAATAAATAATCTTTTCTTGAAAATGAGGCAGAGATATTTTGAAACGGGGGATAAGCCTGATAGGCTCTTGGCGCGACAGCTCAAAGGAATTCAGGCTTCTAGGTCGATTTTTAGCATTAAGTCTAAAGAGGGAATCCTGTTAACTAACCCCAAGGACATTAACGCTCGCTTTAAGGATTTTTACAATGAACTTTATGCTTCTAATAATACAGCCACTCATTCTGATCTAATGGATTTTTTCGGCTCTCTTGAAATTCCTAAGCTTGACGACGATGCTAGGGCCGATTTGGATTCTGACTTTACTTTGGAGGAGATAATCAGTGCTGTGAAGTCATTTCCAACTGGAAGGCGGCTGGGCCAGATGGATTCTGTGCTGAATTTTTAAAGAAATTTTGTGATATCCTTGCCCCGCTCCTCCTAAGAATGATAATCTGTTCTAAAAAAGAAAAAAAATTGTCTAGTTCATTGTATGAAGCCAATATCTCAGCCTGGTCTCATTGCGAAAATGTACCTCTGGCAACGTTTTTGCAAACCCCAAAATACGTACCAATATGTACATATCACTGCAGTTTCAAAGTGATATGTCCACTGGGTGCCGCCAAAAGCTTCGTTTTTTTCTCGGAACAGATGAGCGTCAATCTGACGTTTTGTGACATTGTTTTTTAAAGTACACCTACACTAAACCCTAAACCTAACCGATAGTGTTAACAAAAGCAAATGTGACAAAAATACAATAATAACCATGTCTTGTTAGCTTCTGTGAACTCATCTTTGAGCTCTTTTATCATGACTTGTCTTTCACGGGATTCGTACCAGAGCTTTCATTATTACAAGTACAAATCTGTACCAGCTGAGCTACTGAGCAAACTTATTATATAAAAAAAGCCGAGCATATGGAGCAGATTAAGTGACGCAAACTCCAAAATGTATTCATTTACATGGAAAAAAAAACGATAAAAAGTGCTTGCTGTTTTACTGCCTCTAGTGTTCATTTCACTTTGAAACTGCAGAGATATGTACATATTGGTACGTATTTTGGCGGTTTGCAAAAACGTTGCCAGAGGTACATTTTCACAATGAGACCAGGTTGCAATATCTCTCTTATTCTAAAGAAAAATAAGGATGAAACTGACCCAGCCAGCTATAGGCCTATTGCGCTTCAGAATTTTGATAGAAAAGCAATTACTAAAGCGTTATCTATTCGACTTAACAAATATCTACCCTCTATTATTCACCCTGACCAGACTGGATTTATCCCTGGTAGATTCTCTTTCTCTAATGTACGTCGCCTTCTTAACACAATATACGGCAATCATACAAAAGCAAATGGGGCAGCTTTCGTATCCTTGGATGCGCAGAAAGCTTTTGATCAGGTCGAATGGCCTTATATGTTTGCGGCATTACAACAGTTTGGGTTTGGCGAGGCATTTATATCATGGGTCAGATTAATATACGCCAGGCCAATGTGTTCAGTTTTAACTAACACAGACAGTTCGCCTAGGTTTCCCTTGCAGCGCTCAGTGCAACAGGGTTGTCCTCTCTCACCTGCCCTTTTTGCTATTGCAAAAGAGCCTCTCGCCCTAAGTATAAGGCATCATACAGATATCGCGGGTCTTGAAGTGGGGGGCAGGGAAGCTCTTATTAGCCTGTATGCTGACGATATTATAATATACTTGCGGAACTCTGAGAGATCAGTTCCCATTCTCTTAGATTTATTTACTTCTTTTGGGAGACTATCGGGATATACCATTAATTGGTCAAAGAGTAACTTTATGCCTCTCTCTGACACTTACAGCCCTGGTTTTTTGGAGAATATGCCATTTCAGATAGTTAGGGATCACTTCACGTATCTTGGACTGACAATCCCCAAAGACCCCAAATTAATATTTAAGTTAAATTTTGTGGAGTTTCTTTCTAAGCTCAAAAGTAATATAGGGAATTGGAAAATTTTACCTTTGTCTATGATTGGCCGTATAAACTCAATTAAAATGGTTTCCCTTCCTAGATTCTTATATCTGTGTCAAAATCTCCCTATTTTTCTTACATCTGCTTTCTTTAAGGAACTGGATTCTATAATCCTGTCTTATTTTTGGAATTATAAGACCCACCGGATTTCTAAAACTCATCTTCAAAAATCCAAGTCTCTGGGCGGTCTGGGTATGCCAATATTTAGACATTATTATTGGGCAGCCAATATTAGGGCTTTAATGTTCTGGTTGAAGGGGGCACCAGGTAATCAGACCCCTGAGGCCCCCTTGTGGGTACAAATGGAGGCCAACCTGGCTGTTGGTACCTCCTTAACGGCACTGCTGTTCTCCAAATTGGATAAGCCCAAAGAGTTGAATAAATTAAGCTTTGTTTTGAAAAATTCTGTCAAAATTTTAAATCAGGCAAGAAAAGTTCTGTCCCTGCCGGAGACCTCTGTTCATACGCCAATTTGTTACAATCAGTCCTTTTTACCCCCATGGTCTGATAGAACTTATCATGTCTGGAGAGAGAAGGGTTTGGGCTCCATTAAAGACCTTTATATTGAGGGACGGTTTGCATCTTTTAATCAGCTAAGAGAAAAATTTGATTTACCTCATGCACATTTCGTTATTTACAAATCAGACATTACGTGAAGTCCAAAATTTGTAATTTTGAACTCCTCCCGGAGAAACATGTCTTTTTCGATGTTTTTTTTAATCCTCCCGGCTCTGTACGTCTTATTTCTAAATTTGTTTCTTTATTTGAAAGTTGCCTCTCAGCCCCTACTGTAAGATTTAAAGAGGCCTGGGAGGAAGATCTAGGAGTTGAGCTCTCCGACGTCACGTGGGACAGGTGCCTGGCTACGATACATGCTTGTTAAGTTAATAGCAGACACCAATTGATCCAGTACAAAGTTATTCACCGTTTACATTACACCAAAGCTAAATTGCATAACATTTTCCCCACCGTTTCACCAATGTGTGACAGATGTAAGGTGGCAGAGGATACAGCTGCTCATGCTTTTTGGTTTTGCTCTTTATTGTCTGGATTTTGGTCAAGCATTTTTGACTGGTACTCCAAGGCTTACAATAAGCCTCTTCCACCGGATGCTGAACTTGCCATCTTTGGCCTCTCACAGCGCACCTCTTGCCTTTCAGGTGCATTGAAACAATCTTTAATGCTGGGTATGGTTGTGGCTAAGAGACTTGTGCTTAAGAACTGGAAGTCACCCTCACCCCCTTCTTTCCAGATGTGGATTATGGATATGATCTCTGTCATACAGATGGAAAGACTTCGACTTTTGAGAACTGACTCTATTGAAAAGTTTTCTGCTGTTTGGGGTCCATTTCTAGGGCATTTGGACAAGTTAGCAGCTCAGTCGACCCCCAA